>NW_012133970.1:3247030-3309586 GCF_000956105.1 Propithecus coquereli
GAGGAGAAGGAGGAGAGGAGAAGGAGGAGAGGAGGAGGAGGAGAGGAGGAGGAGGAGGAGGTTCCTTTATCTCTCGCTCCATGTTCTCAGGGCCCACGTTTTTTAATTTGTGTTGGATAAACAATATGGGATTGTGTACGCAAAGAAGCTCTAATTATCCCCTGAGGTTGTGTTTCCTTAGAGGAAATGAACTGGGCATGGCATTCGTGGTGGATCGCAGAAACGCACCAGCCCAATAGCTTCCAGATTGCTGCTCAGGCGTGCCATGCTGGGAGCCCCCTCAAGCGGGGCAGCTCGCTCCATACCCCCATCTGGGGCTGGAGCCCAGCCTGTGCCCTTCCTGACCTGGCCCTGCTCGCTCTGTAGCCTCACTTCTGCCCTGTGCACTAAGCCACCCCCACCCCCGTCAGCCTCACCTCTGTCTCTGCTGGGGACAGTCTAGGGTCTAGCACAGGGGCCTTTGAAACAATGGCTGGAGATGGAGGTGAGCCCTGCTGCCTCTACCCCTTGCCACAGTCCTGGCTGAATTGTGTCCTTGAGCAGTCCCCGCAGGGAGCCTAAGGGTTCCCGCCCCATCTCCCCCTAAACATCATGCCCCCAAACCACTACCACAGGGGGTACTTTCCCACGGGGTGCCTGGCCTCCTGGGAGCAGCAACCCCAAGACTGCAGCACACTGGGACTTAGGCACCCCCATCTTACTTACGCTTAGCCATCGCTCTACCCACCAGCAACGTCCTTACCCATCTCTGAGCTAGGTGGGAGGCTAAGGCTCAGGGAGGCGCAAGGATTGGCCCCAAGGTCACGTGTGGGTGGCAGGGCTGGGATGAGAATGAGGACCCGGGGTGACCAACCAGTTGAGTGGGACTCGTGAAGGAAATGGTGTATCAGGGAATGAGGAATGGCTGAGCGGGCTGAGTAGACAGAAGTGTTGGCCCACAGAGGAGGGAAATCCAATCGGTACACCCTCCTCCCGCGTGTGTTCTGCTCTCCTTGAGGAACCCAGGGCATTCCCAGAGAGCGGGCGGGGAACAATCGAGAGTGGATGAATTGACTCTTGCTGCTACTTGCTGCCCGCCCAGCTGAGGGCCAGCGCTGCCTTCGAGGAGCTGAGCGGCTGGGGGTGCGGGCGGTCCCCCCAAAGGTGGACTCTGGGGTGCTGTCAGGACTCAGGCGGAAGACCCTTGTCTTCCACCAAAAGCAAGGTGAAAGGCAGTCAAGCAGGCCCTGGGACGCTTCCCTGGGGGAGCTGCAGGGACAGCGCAGCCGGGCTGTGGCCCATACAGCAGCCCCTCTCGGACGCTGGGGATGGGCAAGGCAGCCGTGAGGGCGGAGGTGGGGAGGCTGCTGGCGGCCCTGGGCCTGGCCTGCTCCCACTGCAGTGGAAGGTTCGCCCCCACGTCTCCCTTTTATCTTTTCATTACATACAAATTAGGAGTGCGATTAACTTTATTAAAAGCAAACAAAGCTGGTCAGAGAATGGGGCCTCCAGACAGAGCTGTGGGGGTTTGGGGAGGAGGAACCCGGAGAGCAGGGGAGGGCTGTGGTCGCAGCAGTTAAAAGGGCAGGAGGTGGAGGGCTGGGGGAGGGGCTTCCCCGCAGGATTCTCCATCCCCAGGGATCCCACCACTTTTATGGCCGTCTACAGCCTTCTGAAGTTATGCCAGCTCAGCCCAGCCTCCAGACAGAATTCCAGACTTTAAGAGAGCTGGAAGGAACCATAGAGACCGTGGAGTCTACCACTGTCCCCCCTCAGCTACAGACGGGGAAACTGAGGCCCAGAGAGGGGAAGGGATTAGCCCAAGCCCAAGCCCCACTGCCAGTGAGTGGTTGCGGGTGGTGTGATGGTGTGGAAGCTTTCTGTTTTACAAGATGTTCGGGGAAGGACATCACACCCTGCCTCGTCTCCCCACAGCATCTGGAGGGTCTGACCTAAATCCCTCTTGCTGCAGATAAACCCGGTTTGTTTTGTTGCCCTTCAGCGGAGCCACTGACCCATATTAACCTTCTGCGGACTCCAAAGCGGCATGTCCTGCCCCCTCGGCCTCCTCTTCTTCCATGGCTTTTATCATTCCGAGAGCTCGGGCCCCAGCTGCTTTGGGGAGCCTTGATCACAATCATGGCCACAGCACCCATGAGATCCCCAGGCCTTTGGGTAGCACCTCAAGTTCTTGGAAAGGATTTTCATAGGACTTCATTTTCTCCTCCTGGAAATCATGATTGCTAGGCAAGACAGAACCCACTTGCTTCATTTCATTCATTAACTCACGCAGAAAACATTGATTGAGCACTTGCTTTGTGCCCAGCGATGTGTTAAGTGATAGGGATTCAGCGATGACAAGATAGATGTGATGCTTGACTTCATGGAGCTTATGGGGAGAAACTGAGGTGCCGAGGGAGCATAGCGCGCCGTCGATACTGCTAGACATAGCAGCGAGGTACCGATTACAGAGGAGGACGCCGCCACACCCCACACGTGCGCACGGGCTTCTGCCTTGAGCCATTTTCCGAAAATCTGGAAGCCGTCAAGGGGCTCAATGGCAGTGACCCTGCCCCCTTCCCTTCTGCTCTGGACCGTGTCCCAGTGTCTCAAACACCATCTCCCGGGCCCCTGATGCCTTCTAGGACTTTAGCAATGCCATCGATATCGTTGATTACTCACCACTCATCGTCAGACATTTAAAAATAAAGGATTTTTGACTAAAAACTCCTCTCGGCTTTATGTTGCAAGGGCTCTCGTAGTGCAAAATTGGTTCCAGGAGGAATGTTTCAACTTCTCAAGGAAGTACAATCTTTAAGCACTTTAGAAGCACCTACTAGAAACCAACTGTTTACTCTTTATAGAAATGGATCAAATATGCTTAGCAACCTCCCTCGGCTGAAGAGGTAAAAAATGAGTGGAGCTGAACCAGCCCTTACCCAAAATGAACTCTGGTACTAGGTCCGACCGTATGAAATAACCATTTTTATAGGTCAAAAATGGTCAAGTGTTGGCAGTTTCACGTGGTTCAACCCGATAGTTCCCAGTTGGTGTGAGTGAATGGGTAGGGTAGGCCTTGCAAGGCTGGCCCCGGGAAACAGCCCTTCACGTTGCGTCATCGGAGTGGGCACCCTAAGCCCTGCTGCTGGGCAATCCCAGTTCTTGCTGAATCATTACAATGGGTCCCCTGAGGCTTCGCACTGGGGGCACTTTTTCTTGCTGGTGATGCAAGAGTTCCTGTGAAATTGGATAATGATGAGAGCCAGCATTCACATGGCACTTCCCGTGTGCCAGGCCCTGTTCTCAGTGCTTCGCAGGTATTAGCCCACGTAAGCCTTGTAACTACCCTACGGTGTAGGTGCTGTGATCACTCAATTTCCTAAGGCGGGAAACTAAGAGACAGGGGAATTAAGCAACTCGCCCAAGGCCTCCCCACCAATACCCTGTTAAGCCAGGATTCAAACCCGGCTGGCTGAACTGCGAGGTTGCGTCTGCACTTCCAACTTGCTCCCGTGTCTCAGTCGTAGGCCTCGTTCTCTCCTGGGCCAAGGGCTAAGGGTGGATCGAAGTCTGCTTTTACCTGCTCCTATATGCAACGCAAGGGAGTGGGGCGGCAAAGGATGAGCAGACGGGGTGAGGACTGAGGGGCTGTGCCATTCAGGCAGGCAAGGCCTGGGCTCCCCAGAGCTGATCAGTGATCCATGAAAAGAGAGGGCCACCCTCTTTGCTTCTTGCTTCTCGTCAGTTCCCTCCCGAAGACACCGGTCAGGTGCTGTGGGGTATGGTGGAAACCTGGGCAATAGATCCAGGAGACCTGGGTTCAAGTGGAGCACTCTCATTTCTTAGCTCTGTGGCCTTTGGCACGTCATTCAAACTCTCTGAGCTGCAGTTTCCCTATCTGCAAAATGGGCCTAATAACCCCAACTGCAGAGGGGTGTTGCGCGGTTTTGATAAGAGAAGGGGAGCAACGTGCCTGGCACAATTCCTGGCTCATCGGTGGTGCCCAGCGAGTGCTGGCCCCCTTCTCCCATCCTTAGAGTCACCCGCCTCTCTTTGTCCTTCTGCCCTTGGCACACAGCCCCTTAGAGACCCCGGGCCCAGTGACTGGTGGCTGGGAATGGACTCTGGCAAGGAAGTGAGATGCAGTGGGTTTTATCAAAGTTCCTATTTAATTGGATCCCCACTGATGTACTGAATGATGGTTTCCTCTTTTCCTCCCAGCCCCTGTAGTTCCCCCAACCCCAGGGCCCTAGGGAAGCCTCCCCACTCCTACCACCCACTTTTCATGCTTGCAGAAGGTTCTCGGGAGCTCCGCAGAGAATGTAAGAGTCCACCTTGTATCCGTAGCCCTCCACAGAAAGACAGGGGAATGAAAACTCTGAGGAAGAAACACGAGGGGAGAGAATCACCCCATGAATGCCTTCCCGGCCCCACGTTTATTTCATGCTCCTGTAATTTAGCAGAAGGATAAAGGCTACTACCGACGTGTCAGGTTGGGTTAATGGAGATTTCTTTCGAGCTGAGCAAAGGCTCCTTCTCCTCCTGTCACCTCCATCCTCAGCCTCCTCCCCAAAACTGGCATCCCACCCATGTGCCACACATAATGCTGCTACCAAGGGACAAGGATCTTGAAGGGCTCCTTAGAGGCTACCCTGTCTCCCTGCCTCCGCACACGATGCCCTCAGCCCAGCCCTGGCAGGGCTTTCCTGTCTCCCAGAGATCTCTGGGGAAAGAGATGTCTTAGCTACCTTTGTTCCCCCATTCCCATTTGCCCAGAAAGCCTGCCTGCAGGAAGGACTCTCTTATCAAACCGACTCCTTCCTGTTCCTCCTGTGGCTCATCCCCACTGGAGTGCTCCCAGGCCTGCGCCGGGGCTATGTGGCCCGGGGTCAAAGACATTCCTGGCTCTGTCCCTCCCTTTCTCTCTCTGGACCATGAGGGACTGGACTAGATGGGCTCAGTGGGTCCTGCGGCCTCTGACGGCCTGTGGCTCTAGGATTCTCGACGAACCGACGGAGCTGACCAGGAGGCCGTCAGCGCCGAGCCTTGCTGGCAGAGGCCTGGCCAGAGGCCGCCAGTCCCTGGCACACCCTCCAGCACTGCGGGATCATGCCAGCGATGCCCCTGAAATCTTGCTTTGGGCATCCGGAATTTGATTTCTGGCTCTGTTACAGCGGCTTGACTATAGCTCCATCCCTCCAGCCTCAGTTTCCCTAACTATAACAAAAGGAGAGTAGGTGGGACAAGCTGGTCTCAAAGGCTGCCTCGGCGGGGGAGGGCGAGGGGTAGATAGAGCCAGCGGGCCAGGCCGGGCCGGGCGAAGAGCAGAGGAGGGTGGAGGGCAGCTGGCAGTCGGCAGAGTTGAGAGAACATAGAAGGTGGAAAGGCGGACAGGGAGGAGGGAGGGAGAAAGAGGAGAAGGAGGTGGGAGGGAGGGAGCAGCAGGCAGGGAAGGGAAAGAATAAACACATAATCAGGGTTACTGAGTTTCCTGTGCAGCTGGAGTCATCTTTTGCTCTTCATAAACTCAGCTGCGGCTTCACCACCCCCTCCGGATGGGTGGCTGCTGCTCCCAATGCCGCCCGCCTGAGACCTGAATGGGGCAGGAGGTGGGCGCCCAGGCCTAGGTGTCTGAGGCCCTTTGCCCGTGGACGCCAAGAGGACAAGCTTAGCTGGCCTGGGAGCCATCCCCTCCCCCAGAGGCAACCTGGTGGGGAGCAGAGAATAAGGGCACTGGGGCCGAGCGCCCTGCACTTGTTTCTCCTCTCTCCGAGCCTGCTCTGTCATCTGCGGATGGGGCCGGTATCTCCTCGGACACTTGCAGTCTTATGTGTGCCGTGAAGAAGATGGCCGTGGAAGCCCCAGCCCGCTCCTCACTGTCCCCTCACTCCGCTCGCCCCCGCTGTCCATGCCGGCCGGAATCTGGTAGCCTTCTTAGCCTCCCCCACGGGTCTCTGGCTTTCGGAAGGAGGGAGAGTCACAGGCTCAAGATGCCTTTGGGGGGTAGGTAGGTTGTGGCAAGGGACCCCTCCCCTTGTCCTCAAGCCTCCTGGAACACTTCTTCCCAAACTACACACTCCCAAAGTGTGGGTCTTGGGGAAAGGGGTAGGCAGAGGGGAGGAAGAAACGCCACCCTGCCCCCCAAAGTCATTCCTGTGAGGGCAGCTGCAGCCAGACCCTTAAATGTGGGGTCCAGTCTTCAGAGGTTCCCTAAACTCCCGATCTTATATGGAAAATTGGGCAGCTTGGTGCATTCATCTGGGGAGATGGTCCTGAGTGTTTATTAGGTTCTCAGAGAGGATTCCGGAAAGTCAACATAAGCTACCAATTATTAAGCACTCACTGTATGCCGGAGACCGGAGACTGTCCTAAGTGCTTTATAGCTCTTATCTTAATCCTTCCAACAGCCCTGAGAAGAGAGGTGGAGGAACGCAGGTCCAAAGATGGTCATCCAGCTGGTAACGGGCCAGGCCAGGATTTGAATCCAGGCTTCCCTGACGCAAAAGCCCATGCTTAGCCCTATGCTCTACTGCCTCCGAAGAGCTACAGAGGGTGCTCAGCTCAATGCACCATTCGTTCACTTATTCATTCAACCTCCAGCTCTCCACTGAATACCCTCCTGTGTTTCAGGACCCATGCCAGGTGTGGAAACACCATACATCCTTCTTGTATTCCTCCAGATGGCCCCAGATGGCTTTGAGGAGAAGTCATCTAGGTAAGAGTGTCAGGCAGAACTGGCAAAGTGGCCAGAGCCGGAGGATCTTACTTGGCCCAGGCCTGACATTGCCAACAGGCCAGGGCCAGCCTTGCACCGATGGGGTCTTTCCACTCAAGGACAAACCTCAAGCTCAGAATGAGGTTAGATGTTCCTTGCCTTCCTGGAAGCACAGGGATTGGGGTGATGCCTCCATAGCACCCCTTCAAGACTGAGAATTCTTGAAGTTAGTAAGTAATTTAATGAAGCAGCGTGGCATAATGCTGAAAAGTGTGTGAATTACCTGGGATCAAATCCTGGCTCTGCCACTTACCGGCTATGTAACCTTGGGAAGATGGATTCACTTCTCTGAACCTTAGTTTTACCATTTGTAAAATGAGGATTATAATGATGCCTACTTAAGTGGCTGTCGTGAGGATTAAATGGGTTAATATCTGTACAATGCTTGGAAGAGCACACCCGACAGATGTCCACTCTGCTCATTGTCCCTTGCATCACGTGGGCCCTCCCTCAAGAGGAAATCAATGCTTTAGGATCTTGACTGAGGAAGGATCAGGAGAAAGAGTCACCCAGGATGAGGCAGCGACTCAGCTTCTTCTACATGGCCCCAGAGTCATCATTCTAGACACAAGTCACTCCTCCGCTCACAGCTCTGCCATGGCTCCCGTCTCTCCGGCATGAACTCCAGCTCCTTCACAAGGCCTGCGCGTACCTACGCTCATCATGCGGGTCATGCCCAGATCTCTTTTCTCATCTTTTACCACTTGTGCTTTTGATGCCAAGGCTTTGGGCACATCCAACATCACTGTCGAAACAAGGCCTCCTCTCTCTCGCCCATTTGCATCTGGAATACCTTTCCCCTGCTTCCCTGCCCGCCAAATTCCCACTAATCCATCCCGGGATATCCTTACTAGAATGGAAGCCCCTGGAGGGCATGGACTTCCTTCTGGGTCACTGCTGCACTCAATACCTGGAACTATCCCTGGTACGTAGTAGGTGCTCAATAAATAGTTCCTGAACGTTGACCACATGCATGAGTCAAGTTCAAATGTCACTTCCTCTGTGATGCAGCCTGGGCAAAGCCCTGTCGGAGTGCACATCCCATTGTCGGTCGTGGTTTCCTTGCTCATCTTATCTTCCCACTAGCCTGGGTGCCTCTTGAGGCCAGAAACCTCGGCTGAAGTATCTTGGGATCACTGCTGCTCTCTCCGCTGGCTGTTCCCCTGTTAGACTCACTGCTTGGGGAGCTTCTACGCAGTGTCCTGCCCCTGACCTGACCTGGTTCAGATCAATTCAAGCAGAGTCCAGGGCGTGGAGCCTGCGCGGGGCATTTGCAAAGCTCCCCACATGGCGAGCCGAACGGGCGGGGGAGCCGCTGGCGCAGGCGTTCTGGGGCTGCCTCTCGTGAGTCGGTTCCGACTCCTCCTGGCCTGTGAGCCGACCCGTCACAGGAACACCGCTGGCTCACAGGGACCCCAGGAAGGGCCTCTGAGGAAGCTGGGTCTCCAGCCAGCCCCGGTGTAAAAAAGAACACAGAGAAATCCTTGCTCTCCCCGCAGAGCGGGGAGAATGAGTGAGACCTCCACACCACCGCCTGGCGTCTCTTGTGTCCTTAGACTCCAGTGTGACTAAGCCAGCCAGGCAGGCCCTTAATACGTCCAGTTTGAGGCAGTCAGGCTGCCTTCACGGTGGGCCCAGAGGGCCTGAGAGTAGAGGGGACGAATGGCCTGACCAAAGGGGCACAGTGTCGGTTGGTAAGGCCCTGGGGTCTGCCTGGCCTGCTCAGTGAGCACCACCTGGGCACCACCTGGGCACTCTGCCAGGAGCAGACAAAGAGCCCTTGAGCCAAGAGTGATAACAAACACGTGTCACCCTGTGCCAGGCCCCATGGCAAGCACGCACACACATTGTTCTACTGTGCCCTATGAGGGAGATATTATTGTTCCCATTTTGCAGATGAGCAAACTGAGGCTAATGAGTTAAGTCCCTTGCTCAAGGTCCCACAATCATTAACTGCCATCAAGTGCCAAAGCCCAGATTTGAACCCAAGCCTGAATACTTAGTGACCAGTCTAGACTAAAGCTGCGATTAAAAGGCCAAGGTCACAGCCCCTTGTCTGTTACTCACTCTCTGTGTGACATCGGGCCAGTCCTGCCTCCTCCCTGGACCTCGGTTTCCCATCTGTTGAGCAGTGATGGGACAGTGGGGGGTGTTAGTGGCTGACCTGGCTGGTTTCTAAGGGTTTTTTTCAGCTGTGACAGCTGCAGGTTCTATGGTCAAGGCAAGAAACCAACTATTCTCGGCCTCTGCACGCAGGGGCAAGAGCTTTGCTTGCGGATGTCCAAGGCAAGGCTCAGAGCAACACTTGCCTCTGACTCAGGCCCTGGGGACAGCAAAGCTACAAACAGCTAATCATTATAGCTACTCTTTAGTGTCAAGTGCCACTCAGAGCACTTTGCAAACAATCTGTTTAATCGTTTTGACGATCTTATGATACAGGCGCTACCATCATCGTCCTCAATTTACAAATGAGACAGTGAGGCCTAGACTGGTTAGAAAACTTGCTCAAGGCCACACAACTAGCACGTGGCACAGCCACCATTCACACCCCAGCCACCTTGCCCAGGAAGCTGTGTCTAAGCACCATGTCTACATATGAGCCGGGCCCTGTGCTCGGTACTTTCCACAAAGGACAGATGGACGGGCAAGGGGAGGAAGAGACCTCGTTCTGCATCCCGGGGCCCCAAAGGTGTCCAGACTTGGCCCTGGACATCAGCCTTTCAGCCTCTCCTTTTCCAGTGTCTCCTGGAACAGAGGGAGGTCTGGTCTCCTCTCCCCAGGACCTGGGCACTTACGTGGGTGCAGGGTGGGGTGAAGAGGCCCCTGGGCAGGGCAGAAGCTAACTATGAGGCTCGAGGTCAACAGACTAGGCCCACAGAAGAGTCTGAGCGTGGGCAGGCCCTGGCACCCTCGTGCCCAGTCACCTAGGTGGCGCTTGACTGGGGCAGTCCATTCAGAGATGCTGCCACTAGGTGTAGGACACGGCAGAAGGGTAGGGCCAAGCCTTCCCCCGAGCAGTGACTGCAGGAGAAGGGAGAAGAGAGAAAAGCCACCTGGTTCAGCTGGGCCCAGCCAGAGAGCCACCAGGCAGCAGATCCTGGCTCTCTAAAGTGATGTAAGTGGATAGGAGCTGTGCCTGCCCTTGCCACCGCTCCCCCTACCCCGCCCCTCGCAGCCAGACCTGACACCCAGGCTAGGTCACCGGCCTCTTCGCAGCTTGCACTCCCCTTCAGAGGACACATCCCAACTGTGACGAAATCATTGTTTGAGTATCAGTCACTGAACACCTGCCCCCCAACTGGGTTAAACCTCCCCGTGAGGGCAGCAGCGGTGTCTGCCTCCCCTGCCACTGTGTCCCAGGGCAGTGTTTGGCGTGTAGCAGGTGTCCAGGAGAAACGTGTTAAAGGAAAAGATGAATGAATGCCTCCCGGCCACTTGGTATGTACCTCTAAGGTTGGAAGGGGACAGCCCCCTACGTTGGGCCCCACGGCCAAGCAGGAGAGGACAGCCAGTCTATGCTCTCTTGGTGCCTTTCGGGCCCCACCACAGGGGCCTGCTGAGCACGTGCCCCTTCCCTTCTGCTCCCCTCACCCCTTCTTCCTGTCCTCCCCGGTCTGCCAGAAGGACGTGCCCCCAGGCGTGGGCGAGAGAAAAGGTGTGCCCGCAGGGCCGGCGGGTCCCGATGCCAGGAGACGCAGGCGGTGAGCGGGGCTGCCCGGCCCGCCAATCCCGGCTGGCCGGCCTTCGCGGCTCCTGCAGCCCACCCTGGGAGGGGCAGAGAAGTGCGCCCCAGCGCCTTCCCAGGAGTCCCTGGCAGACAAAGCTCTCGGGGAGCTGTGGAGGCCCAGAAAGAGGAAGCGTCATTATTAGACAGTAATGAGCCGCATTGTGGAGGGATACAAGGACACAGGCCTGATACCTTGTTAAGCCAAAAGAAAAAACACACGAACACTGATGCTCTATTTCATAAGCTGGGTGGTGATACCACTGGTGCTCATCCTATTACCATCCTTTAAACTGGGCAGGGGCATTACAGATACTCTTTATATATATACATATATATATTTTATAATTTAAAAAATGTTAAGGCAGTCCAGTATTGTCATTAAACACACAGATTCCAGAAGCTAAGACTGTCTGGGTTAATTTTCCAGCTCTGCCACTCGCTAGATGCGTGACCTTGAGCTGAATACTCAACCTGCCTTTGCCCCAGTTTCCTCAAAAATAAAATGGGCTTAATAGTCGTGTCCACCTCTGAGGCTGTCGGGAAGAGTCATTCTGCGAACGCACGTGAAAAGCGGAGGGCAGGGCCCGTGTCCAGCAGCAGAAGTGAGTGCGTCTGCGTGGAGGCGTCCACGGGGCTCTGGAGCTAGGCATGGAGAAGAGGCGGCAGATGATGAGCCGAGAGCGAGCAGGGATTGTATCTGGGCAGTGGGGTGTGGGAAATGCATTTTTGTCTTCCTTATGTTTTTCTGTGCCTCCCAAATTTTCTATGATAAGCTTGATTAACTTTTGCAATCAGGAAAAAAAAAATCTCTCAAAAATTTCATCTTACATAGTGGCCTCATCAATGTTAAATCATCAAAACGTAAATTTGAACACATTTAAGAGGGGCAATGAGAGCTGTCCCTAGGCCCAGGACATGTCTGCTGAGAGGGGGCCCAGTGCAGAAGCCCCTTTGCTCTGCCACCTCAGACACCCCACTGTCGCTCTGCAGCCCCACCCCGGGGTGCTCCTCCCCCGACCCATCCCCCACCAGGCCACCGTATCCTATGGCACCCTGGCAAGGAGGCTGGCAGAGGAGGGGCTGAGCTCTGGAGGGCCTCTGAGAGGCCAAGACCATTTCCTTCCTCCTCCTGTCCCGTCGTGTCGTGGGAGATGGCATTAGTACCAGCTCAGTGGGGCCTAGCTGCTTCTGAGCTGCTCCTTCTAGCTCATGCGTGGAGGAGGGTGGCAGCCCCAATTGCACCCAGAGGAGGAGATGGGGGTGAGGGCGGGGAAGCATATTGGGGAGGGGGGCTCAGGCCGGCTGCTGGGAGGTGGCTGGGGCGGCTGGCACGAGGGACAGCAGACATGGGTTTCTGCCCGGCTCCTGAATTGGAGCTGGGAAGCAAGGGAGGCTGGAATCTGGGCTGGACCAGCGCCAGGGCCCTGGGACAGAAATAGGCCAGGCCACTGGGTTTCCGGATCAGTCCTGCTCTGCCTGCCTGGCCGGGCCACTCGGAAGCAAGGAGCCACGTGGCTGCTGGAGAGGGCAGCTCTATGAGCGCCCGGCTGGGCAGGAAGATGGGGCAGACGGAGCCGGGGCCCCTCTGCCACCACGCTGTGCCCTCACTTGGCCTGTCTTTACAGGACTCGTCACCACCTTAGATTTAAACCCAAGGGCGACAAACTCAAATGTTTGCCTCTTTGAAAGTAATAGTGTGGGTTGGCTGTCTGGCAGGTGCCACACGGGCACCCTGTGTGTACATGCACTCCAAAGACCAAGAGCTGGCCCTGACATAGCCATGCTAAGCAAGTCCTGGGATGGGATTCGGGGACTTCTTCCCATGGCTGGTGACACTAATTTATGAATGGACTGAAGACCTTGGTCAGTTGGGGCCTCTGAAGGCCCCGGCTCTACTGAGGGAGATCTGACCCAGCCATTCTTACTGAGCAGGCCTCAGTGTTCCAAGGTATGCAATGGGTAGACAGCATGGGAATAGTGTTTAATCTTTGGCTGCGTGACCAGGCTGCATGGGAAGTCCTTTGGTGAGGGGGTTACAGCTCAGACTGGCAAGAGAATGCCAGCCAAGGGACTGACTGTGGGCTAGCAGGGGCGGAAAGGAGGGAGAAGGCCGCAACTTCCAGAGAGGCTGCCGTAGGTCACTGCCAAGCCTCTCTGCACCCACTAGGACCTGTCTCCCTTCCATGCACCCCTGAGTGACCTAACCATCCTGGGGGGGGCCACCATGCCAGCCTTCGCAGGGCAGAGGGGATCCAGCAGGGTGGAAGAGAGCCACCTGTTCATTTTCCCATGCCACAAAGAATGCCCTGGTCTGTCTGCCCTCCCATGGAGTGAGTAAATGGGCTTTGGACCCCCCCTCACATCCTACAACCCCCAGACAGGGACATTTTGGCTGAGATGGAGAATTCTTTCCTCTGCGTCTGAAGCAGCTGTTCCACCTAACCAGGTCAAGTGTCGTCTTCAGGCCCTCTGAGAGCAGAGCCTGTCCCCTTCCTTCCCAGCGGAGAGCCCATGGAGCTTTGCAGTCCCATCGCTTTGAGCAGCGGGCATGGGGCAGGGCTGCTGGCTGGCGGCTGAGTGGGCACTGCCCCTGCCTTACAGGGCCCAGAGGGGGAGATGCGGCGACGGCCGCCCGGGCCACTGGGTGAAGTGTGTGAGGTGTGGTGGCCAGGAGGGAGACACCCTCATGCCGGCCACTGCCTGATCCACGCCTTCAAAGGAGAGCAGAGAAGGGCTGGCCCACCAGACCTCACCCAGCCTAGCTTGACGTAGGAAGGGCTTGGAAGGTAGGAAGAGGTTTCTTTGGGGGCCCTGCGGCCCTCTCCCTGGGCTTAGGCAGGTGGCAGCTATGGAGGCTTTGACCTCTTGCCCGGCAGCCTGGCTTCCTGGGGCCAGCTGGCTGGGAAGGGGCGGGGTTGGAACTCGGGCCCAAGGACAGGTGGAGGCGGGAGGAGGCGGGTGTCAGGACGATGCGGGCCCCTGCGAGAGTGAAGACAGGTCTGGCAGGGAAGCAGGGGAGGGGGGGCCCCGCAACAACGCCCCTCTCAGCCCACCAGAGCCTGGGGAAAGCGCGAACCCAAGGAGAAAGGGAAGGGCCAGGCCAGGGCTGTGGAGTCCTTCCTCCCGGCTATGCACTAGCTCGCGCCATGCTGGGGTCCCTGCCGAGCAGCAGTGTTTGGGGACAAAGCTTCCCAACTGTTGTGCCAAATGGGTTACAGGTCTGCTGGGGTGTTCACCGCCACAGCCCTCGCCTCCCGCACCCCAGGTCGCCATACAAATGGTGTTTCCTCCGCGCCCTGAGTGAAAAGGTTGGGCAGGGGGAGACAAAGGCAGCCCCCTGCCCCTCAGCCCCCATCCCTGCTTCCTCACCCTTCCTGCCCCTGCTCTGCGCCCTCTGGCCCTCTGCCTTACGCTGGTTTTCTCCACGTTTCTGTCCTGTCTCTCTCTTTGTTTTTGTCTCTGTTTCTCGGTCTCTTGGCCTCTAGGCCTTCCCCTGTGCTGTCGCTCTGTCGATCACCGTCGCTGATTCTGTGTCTGTCTCTCTTTCCCAGGGTCCATCTCCTCTTTCTTGCTCTCACTGTCGCCCTGGCCCTGGTCCGTCTCGACCTCTCTCTGCCTCCCTTTTTCGCTCTCTCCCTCTGTGCCTGTTTCCCTGCCTCTCACAGCCTCTCCGCGTGCCACTCTGTGTGAGAGCTGCCCTGCTCTGTCCTCCGGGCCTGGCTGGCAGCTCCCGGAAGCTGGAAGTTGGGTGGCAACACCCACTCTCCCCTCTCAGAAGGAAATGGACACCCAGACTTCAGGGCTCCACGGCCAAGCGGGGTCACTCAGGGCCGCCTGGGATGCAGGGGCTGGGCAGTGCCCGCTGCCTCTCTTAGGGGGAGGGGAACGGGAAGGGACACGGGCACGGAGAGGCACCATCCGCATGGCAGACCACCCCATAATGTTCCTCGAGGCTTCCCTGAGCCACCTCCTTCAGTCCAGCTCATTCCCATGAGCCATCAGGCTGCAGCCCGAGTCTGCCCCACGGCCAGACCTGTGTGGGCCAGGAACCACTGGTCAGAGTGACAAGGCCCCACTGTCAAGGAGGCCTCTGCTGTGGACATGCTGAGAGCCTTGGGCAGTGGCACAAATCTGGCACCCAAATCCAAACCCGAGCTCTACACCTGCTGACTGAATTAAGCCAGCAAAGGCGCCTCTCTGAGCGCTGGTTTCAAGCACCCTGAGGCCTGACCCAAAAGGCCGTTTTGAAGGTTAAAGAGGACGATGTTTGGAAGGCGCCAGCACTGTGCGTGGCACCTAGGAGGGGCTGGCTGGGGGGTGCATTCCTCCCTCCCCTCCCTCCCTTCCCCTTCTTGCCCACTTGGGGTGATGATATTAAGATTAGCCTGAAGACTGCTGGGTGTCCGTGGACAAGTTAGTGAGGCTCTCTGGGCCTTGGCTTCCACCCTGAATCTTGCAGAGAGGGTCAGTGGGGGTGGAGGGGCAGTGGCGGTAGTGGTAGGGACGGTGGCAGCGGGGCGGGGGCAGGGCCCCCACCGAGGTCGAGCTGGGTGGGCAGCCCTGCCTCTGAGAACATGTGCTCTACCTCCCGAGAGGCTCTGAGTCACAGACAAACCTCTACAGCTCTGCCCCCCTCATCCTCCAGCCACAGACACACTTGGAATTTCCAAAGTTTGCTTTTTCCTATTTTTCATTGCTGTGAGTTTCAGAAATGCCCACTGACGGAGCCAGCCTAGGAAGGGCAATTTCTTTCTCACAGAATTTGAGGTCAATGCTGGCGGGCCCTTGGAGAGCGCCTCGGCCAGTCCTGCGCCTGCCCCCACAGCCTGACAAAGGGGACTGGGAGGCCTGAAGAGAGGAAGTGACTGGCCGGGGCCATGCAAGTCAGTGACAGAGCTGGGCCTAGAATCAGGCCCTGGACTCCTGGCCCTGCCCGTTGGCTCGCTCAAGCTCCCTGTTCTCTCGCGTCTCCGTCTGTGCGACACCATCTGTCTTTCTCTCCCCCCCTCTGTAGCGCGCTCTTCATTCCTCAGCCGCAGTCTGAGCAGCTGAGACTCTCAACGACCGGAACTTCTCTTTTCAGTGCCCTCCGCCCTGCGCTGCCCAAGATGAGTGGCCTGCGGGCCGGGCCTGGGGGTCGGGGTTCTGTGTTTCCTGGAGTAGCCTCCTGCTCGCCCGTCAGCCAGGCAGTGCTGGCATCAGATCAGGCCACAGGCAGGCAGGCCCAGCCCCACGTGGCTCCAGGGACTTCCTGAGATAGGACACCAGTAGCCCCTCCTCCCATCTGCCTACCTGCCTTGCCAAGCAAAGCCTAGGGCAGAACGAGGACACTCACTAGACACTCGCCTTGGTCAAGGGGTGGGATTTGTGGATGCCCCTACCCTGGGAGATCCTGGGTTAGAGACAGGAATTCGCATGGTCAAGGCCTGGCTTCCGAGCATACTCCAGAGCCTCTGCCCTTAACTGGAGCAGGCTGGAGGGGAGACAGACTGGGGGGCTGGGCCAGCCTGGGCTTCCTCCCAACCAAGCCCAGGCCCTGCTCGCAGAAGGCCTGCCATAGCTCTAAGTGACAGGGTAAGTGGGTGGGACAAACGTCCATCTGTCCCCTACTAAGGAGCCAGGTGGGAGCTCCTGCCTAGAGTCACACAGGTGGCATGTACAGCACATGGCCAGACATTCTCATGTCAACTTGACACAGATGCCTTGTACCAGAGAGGACAGGGAAGGGTCTGCCATCAGGCACTTTTCCAGTGGGACTGCCCCACACTGGCACCTGGAGGGCGAGCCCTGGGCAACGCGTAAGCCTGGGCATAGACAGATCTCCGTGTAAATCCAAGTTTGGATGTCCTTGTTGGGTGACCATGGCCACGTTACTCAACCTCTCTAAGCCTCAGTTTCCCCATCTGCCTATGCCCTGCCCACCCACTGTTCAGAGCTCCAGGGGGCAGTGCCTACTGAGCACGGACAGCTGGAGCATGTGGTGGGGGAAGGAGCTCCCACAGAGGCTGGCGTGTAATGAGGCGGTGAGCGAGGGAGCGAGCAGCAGCGGATTTGGGGTTAGCTGACTGGAAACCCAGTGAGTCAGCAGTGGGACATGGTGGCCCAAAGAGCTTTGGCATTAACTGATGGCCGAGGGGTGGGAGCGGGAGGGGGAAGGCATCTCTCCTGCTCACTGGGGGTCTCTCTGGAGGTACGGTGGGTGGGTCATGGCCAAATGGACACCTGTTTGGAGAAGAGAGAGCAGGCTACAGAGGAGACTGACTCCTTGAGGTCCCCAGCCCTGTCACCAGCCTATACAGCGTCATAGTACAGGTTGGCAAAAAGCACCTTGTTTGGGTGCATGGAGCCCCCTCGGTGGGGTGCCATCATGCCTGTCCTAAAGTCGCCACCGTTGGCCAACCCAAGCTTTTATTCATCTAACACATGCTTATTGAGCTCCTACTATGTGTCACATGTAGGCGCTATTCTAAGTACTGACAAGGGCCGCAGGAGCTGGGGATGCTCACTCTGGAGAAGAGAGGGTTACAGCACATCTACAAAGTTCTCTGACCAAAGGCTGCCTGGACTCTTGCTCAGACCAACTTCAAATTAATGGCGATTTACTGAGTCTCCCACAAAAAGCCTGCCCCAGGATTGCTGCTGACTGGCTGTGGGCCCTGGCATGACTCGCTTTCCCTCTCTAGGTCTGTTTCTCCATCTGGAGATGAAGGCATCAGGCTAGATGAGCTGTAAGGAATCTTCTAGTTTGTCTAATCTTGCAGGGTGGCCAGGGGGAAAGGGGAGCAGACACTGATCATGTGGCCCAGGGTGAGAGTCTGGCCTAGAGGGTCTCGGTGGCCCTTTTCAGCCCAAGTCTCGCGAGTCTTGGCCAGTTTCCCACCTTCCTTCCCACCCCCTCCAACAGTTGCTCACGCCACACTGGTCTCACCCGCTCTGCAGCCTACATGGCCTCTCTAGGCCCCAGGCCTTCGCTCAGGCTGTACACGGCGCCCTGAGTGCTGTCTCCTGTCTCTGCCGAGCGAAGTCCCATCCAACGTGGTTGTAGCCGAGAGGACTTAAGAATAAGATGGATGGAGGGAGGGGTCTGGACTAGGCGTCCTCCACCTCCCTTCCAGCCCAGAGCAGCTGCCAGAGAGCTCTAGGAAGGGGATACTGCTGTCTAGGGGATTCTGGGGCTGAGATACACAAGCCCCAGGCATACAGCTCTGGGCTCTGGGGATTTTCCTGCTGCCACCACCCAGGGCTTTCTCCCTCCTGCCTTTGGAGGCATTTCAGAGCATGGGCTCTGCCATGGTCTTAATGTATGTGTCTGCCAAAATTCACATGTTGAAACCTAATCTCCAACGCAACAGTATTAAGAGATGGGGCAGTGGGAGGTGATTAGGTCATGAGAGCTCTACCTGCATGAATGGGATTGGTGCCCTTATAAGAGACTACGTGGCCCAGGGTGAGGGTCCGGCCTAGAGAATCCTGGCGGAGCCTTTGAAGGAGCCTTTTGGCCCTTCCACCATGTGAGGACCCAGCTAGACGGTGCCATCTTGGAAGCAGAGAGCAAGCCTTCATCAGACACTGAATCTGTTGCCACCTTGATCTTGGACTTTTCAGAGTCCAGATCTGTGAGCAATAAATTTCTGTTATTTATAAATGTTACAGCAGCCAGAACTAAGACTCTCAGACCAGATAACCTGTGTTCACAGCCCAGGTCTGGCCCCTTCCTAACTATGCAATTTTGGATCCCTCAGGCCCCAGTTAGAGCTTCAGTTTCACCGTCTGCAAAATGGGAGTTCTTTGTACTATCTCTTCTGTATAAGTTGCCTGACAACGCACAGTGAGGCCTGGCTCCCTGTGTCTGCCAGCCTTCTGCTGAGCCACGCTCTTGTGCCTCTAGTCTCTTGGTTCCATCCTACAAGCTCCTCTTGATTTACAAAGCAAAGTGTCATCCTTGGCTTTGGAAGCTTTTCCGGTGATTTCCCACTTAGAATTTCTCTGAACGCCCCTCCTCTGTAATCCCGCCCTGTCTGCTCTCTCTGGGCCCCTTGTGCTGTCATCTACGTGTCCTGGGCCTCCCAGCTCCGTGCAGGTAGCACCGGCAGAGCCGTCACATGGCCAGCAAGCCCCAACCCAGCCAAACTTGGGGCTCCTGGACTTGACAAGTCTGGGGTGGAGTACTGAGGGGAGCCACCATCATCTTTCCAAGGTCCCTGTGTCCCCAGGGAGTGAGTTGGCCCCTTGGCTTTCTTTCTTGCTCTTCTTTTCTCCCTCTTGTGCTCGCCCTTGCTTCCCAAGCAGGGTGCTCCCCGAGCAGGGTGATCCCCTTCGCAGTCAGATGACCAGGGCTTAAGAACATAGACGTTTGAGTCTGGCAGGCCTGACTTCTACTCCTAGCTCTGCTACTTTCAACCTGGGAGACCTTGGGCATGTGGCTTGGCTTCTCTGACCCTCACTTTACCCACCTGAGAAATGGGGGTGATGTTCATGGCACCCTCGCAGGATGCTGTGAAGACTCAAATGCAAGTGCTTGACCAATGGCAACTGCCTCTTTAAGAAAGCATTTTCTGAAATGCCAGGTGTATTGTGGGTACTCAGCAAATATTCATTGAATTGAGGTTTGGTTTTGAGCAAAAGTCAAGGCACAGTCACCTTTGGTCAGAGACCTTGATAGATACTGCATAGGGCCCCATAGTTTGTCTCCTCTGCCTGTCCCGTGGCAGCCTGCTCACTCTCCCTCTGTCACCTGCCTCCTCACTGGAGGCCCAGCGGGAGTCACTGAAACAGCCTTGTGGACTTCCCACGGCTTGGACTGGGTGGCCTTCTGGCCACCTTCCAACCCTGCAATCTTGCGTTTCTCCAAAATGGGCCGTGAGGCTCTTTGTACAGCCGCTGCTGTGGGAGGCAGGTGGGTGAGGCCGACATCTGCACCGTGGGGGCATTATTGGCCCCCACAGCTAGAGCTGTGAACAGAGTAGGCTCTGCCCAGGGATAGGCCCTTGGGGTGCTTGTGGCATGGGTGGTATTGAATGCAGGCACCTTGGGGAGCGAGTGGGTCTGAAAGCTTAGGTCCGGCCTGGACAAAGGCAAAGAGCAAGGCTCTCAAACGAGGCTGTTTATCATCTGAGGGACCAAAGGCTCCTCTCTGGCCTATGAAATGGGATGACGGTGCCTGCCCTGCTCACCAGGCAGGCTGGGGGTAAGGATGCAACGAGATAGCAAAACTGTATGGAAGCACTAGGGTGTGGGCCCATGTGCTCTGGGGCTGGTCAGATTGGAACCCTGAACACCTTTTACAGAAGGCGGCAGGGTGAAGAGGAGAGCACGGACCTGGGCTCAAATCCTGGCTCTGTATAATAACTTCTTGGCTGTGTGACCTCGGGCAAGTCACTAACCCTCTCGGAGTCTCTGTCTCCACGTTTGTAGAATGAGGCTAATAGCATAGCAGCTACCCCAGTGCTGGGAGGGTGCCACGGTGTGATGCCGAAAGCTCAGCCAGCCTGTGGGAGACGGCAGGGCCCACCTAGGAAGTCCCAGAGGCAAAGCTGGGAAGTGCTAAGGCAGGTGCGAAATGGTGAGCAATTGTCTCTAACCCGCAGAAACTGCCTGAGTCTCTTTCTATTGCCAGGTCCTAGGCTTGGTGCTGAGGGTGCCTGGTGGAATCACAGGGCCATCCCCAGACGGCCCATCCCTGACTCTGATGGGTCTTGTGTCCTGGCAGCAATCTCACGCCTGTGCC
Source organism: Propithecus coquereli (assembly GCF_000956105.1). NCBI lineage: Eukaryota > Metazoa > Chordata > Mammalia > Primates > Indriidae > Propithecus > Propithecus coquereli. The sequence goes on from NW_012133970.1 coordinate 3,267,239, forward strand.
CCCTTCCCCAGGGGCCTTAGTCGAGCCTTTCGCAGCCTGCAGCCCACCCCACAGTCCACCGCACTCACACAGCTCCAGGAGAAAACTCTCCTCTGTCGGGCGTCTGCTACCCTTAGCACACGGCTCCTCCTTCCCTGGCTCGAAGCCAGATCTTGCTTGGAACACATGGAATGAGAGTGCCCAGCACTGAGGAGGCCCTGGAGACCCCTTGCCCCCTGTTCTAGAAGCCCAGGGCACAAGGCCCCTGCCCTCATGGAGATCATCCTCTAGCGGAAAAGACAGAGCAGCTCAGACCGTGGTACATGCTACGAGAACATAGAGCCGAGGAAGAACATGATGGCGGGAGTTCATTTGGGCGGTAAGGAATTCTTCCCATTTGACAGTTGGGGAGACAGAGGAACAGAATGACCCAAGGTCACCCAGCAAGGTTCTGGTAGAACTGGGGGCACATCCCAGAGTTCTACAGCGCCATGCTCCTCCCCGCACCGAGCTGTCTCCAGGAGCTTCTCAAACTCTCCCTCGCTTTGTCCTGCTCTTACGCCTCCGCAGAGGCCCCCTGGCCTCTCAGCCCGTTTTTTCCTCTCTGGGGCAGCACAGGCTGCCGGGATGACCTAAACTCCAGCCAGGGCCAGGGCTCTCTCGGTTCCCTGTGCAGTTGTGGGGTGGAGGCTTCGGGCTCTGGGCAGTCGGATTGTGTTGGGGGCCAGGAACTTGCACGGACAAATGGTGTCTGTGAAAACACTGGCTGCTGACAGCTCCAGCTGTGGGGGCCAACAGTGCCCCCGCGGTCCAGATGTGGGCCTCACCCAGCAGCGGCTGTACAAAGAACCTCACAGCCCATTTCAGAGAAACACAAGATTGCAGGGCTGGAAGGGCCCGGAAGGCCACCCAGTCCCAGCCATGGGAAGCTAGCAGGCTCAGTCCTCTGCCTCCAAGGTTGTCTGGACAGCAGGGGTCACTCCTTGGCCAAGAGTGTCCCGGGGAAGGTGAGGCCGTGGCCGCCCTGGTCACAGGTCCCAGGTTTCCTGCCCAGGAATAAAAACTGACTCTAGGGGTGGAAGCAGTGTCATCACTCCCCCCGCCGCAGTCCCCCGCCGCCCCGCTGGCTTTCCCGAGAGGGAGTGAGCTCCTCGTTCCTGTAGGCGTGTAAGCCGGATCTGCACACCAGAGCAGGTGAGAGGCATGCTGTACAGGGCACGCTGACATTTGATAGGGGTGGGGCCTGAGGCCTCTTTCTGATTCCTGCCAAGTCCGCGAGCCCAGGCCCCAAAGCCTGCTGGTTCTCCTGGCTTCAAGATGCAGGGCGCTCCTGTCCACCCCCACCTCCAGCAGCGGGCGGGTCTGGAACCTGCTTCCTCCAAACCCCCCTTAAATGAGCGGGCCAGCCCAAGGTCTTGCTGGGAACTCCCTCCCCACCACTGACACTTTGCCTAATGCATCCTCGCTGGCCGGCTGGGAACCGCAGACGGCGCTGTGACATGAGGGGAGATAAGGGGGCTCTCACATTTCCCCCGGCTGGGCTCCTGGGCCGCCAGCATTCACGCTGGCTGATTTCAACATGAAAGGGCCCCTTGAGAAGGAGACCCCCTCCCTTTCCCCCTTCCCTCTGCTAAGCCCCACTCCGCAGCTAACCACTGTCTGAGCCGCCCTCCCTCTGGAGCGCCTGCTCCCTGCCTGCCAAGCCCTTCCCCAGCTGCTTCAGCCTCACCTCAGCCGCCCGCCCTCCAGGATGGGAATCCCCAGCCCCCCGCCGCGGGCTGCCCCCAGCACCGTGCTAAAGAAGCGGGGGCGGGTCTTGCTGTCCCAGCCAGTAAAACCTACATCATACACACGGTGCCAGGCTCTGGTCCAGAGACACAGGCCAGTTGGCCAACCATACGCCACTATGTTGAACAAATCTTTGGAGGGACTGCTCCGAGGAGAGGTCTCCCAACCCCAAATCCAAAGAGGGGCAGAGCATTCTCAGGCTCTCTGGGCACCCAAGGGCTAAACTCTCAGGTCTCTTCCCTGGCTCTTTTCCTTAACTGCCTGAGACCAGCACCCTTCAAAAATCCACTGAAACCTCTCATGTTTCTGCCACCAGAGACCTTCCAGGTATTTGCCCTAAATCTTTTATGTTACAACTTTTTAAACCTTTTATTTTGAACTAATTTTAGACTTATAGAAAAGTTGGAGAAAATAGAACAGATTGCTCCTGTACACCCCTCACCTAGCTTCCCCTAATATTAACGTCTTACATAACCATGGTTATGTAAGAAATTGATCAAAACCAAGATATTAACAGTGGCTCAATACCGTTACCTGAACTGCAGACCTCACTGGCATTTCCCACTTTTCCACTCACGTCCTTTTTTCGTTCCAGAGCCCTGTCCAAGATCCCTCATTGCATTTAGTTGTTACTTCCCCTTAAGTCTCTTCCAGTGTGTGGCAGTTCCTCAGTCTTTCCTCGTCTCTCATGATCTTGACACTTTTGAAGACTACTGGTCAGGTGTTTTATAGACCGTCCCTCAGTTTGGGCTTGCTTGGTGTTTTCTCATGACCGGAGGAGGCCGTGATTTTTGGCAGGGAGACTGCAGAAATGGCGTCGGGTCCTTGTCAGAGACCACATCGAGCAGCTCATGATGTTAATATGTCTCATGACCGGCGACGTTTACCTTGATCCCTTGGTTACGTTGATGTCTGCAGGGTTTGCCCACCATAAAGTTTCCATATTTCCTTTTTTAGTTGATAAATACCTTGGGGAAGATACTTGAGACTAGGCAAGCCCTGTTTTTCCTCAAACACTCACCCAATAATTGTAGCATCGTCGGTGGATCAACACTTATTACTATGGTGCTTGCCTAACTGTGATGTTCTATTTCCCCTTTTCTTTCTATGTGTATTAACTGGAATTTTAGTGTAAGGGAAAACTTTCCCTTCTCTCCCATTTATTTATTCAATTATTTATTTATGTTAATATGGACCAATGGATATTTATTTTGTTCTATAGGTTAAAATCCAATATTATCTCGCTCCTCAAGGAGGTAAAGTATAATTCTCTGCTCTTTAAGTATGGGGTGCACGCAGTTACTTTCTTCCAAAGAGTACAGTGTGGACAAGGGCAAAAAATGACACGGAGAAACCTGACAAACACTGCCTCAGCCAAGTGATCAAAGTGAACGTCATCAGATGACAATATGTACCATGGTTTTTCGCATCCAAATTGAGGGACGTCCTACAAAATAGCCAACCAATACTCCCCCAAACTGCCAAAGTCATCCAAAGCAAGGAAAGCCCGGGAAACCTAAGGACACATAACCACTAAATGTAACGTAGCGTCCCGGATGGGGTGCTGCGACAGGCAAAGGTCATTAAGTAAAAGCTGAGGAAGTTTAAATAAAGTGTGGACTTTAGTTAATAATAACGTATCAATGTTGGTTCACTCATTGTGGCAAATGTGCCATACTAATGTGAGGTGTTAATAATAGGCAAAACTGGATGCGGGGTAGATGGGAACTCTCTGCATTATCTTGGAACCTTTTCTGTAAATCTAAAACTGTGTGAAAACAAAAAGAAATGATTAAAAATCCAACATTATCATTATTTATTTTCTGCTCAAATTGTTCCCACTTTGGCAATTAGGGCCTCCTTCAGGTTGGCTCCTGTGTTCTTCTGACAAGCCGCCATTTTGCTGTGAGCACTTCCTTAATTTCTGGCACCACAAGATGGTGCAGGCTTATCTTGGGCTTTCCCTGCCCCAGCCCTGATCCAGCCATTTCTCCAAGGAGTCCTGATTCCTTTTATTGGAGGATGGTATTAGAAGCCAAGGTCGCGGTGCTAGGTGTGCTTGTTGCTACTGGGGTGTCATTGCTTCTAGGCCCTCTCAGCTGACAGAGCCAGGAAATATATGTGTCTATACCAATCTATTTTGCTGCAATTTAGAAAATATTATTTACTCTCGTTCTGCCCTCAAGAGATCTACTTCATTTACTGTAACTGCTTCATTATATTCCTTGGCAGGGATGAAACACAATCTAACCCCCCTCATTGCTGGCTATTCATAGTACTACATTATACGTTTTCTTTTATAGTATCGAAATGCCATAAGCCCTGTGGATACACGTGTGCCAAGTGTTTCCCCAGGACAGACACCGAGATGTGAAACTGCTGTGCCAAAAGGTCTGGGCATCTGTAATGTTGATGGCAGCTGCAATGTGCCCTCCAAGGTAGCCGAACTAATGAACCGTCCACCATTTAAATTCTCTCTTGTGCCACCAGGGCCCACCCTTGCCCAGCTTCCATCTCCGCCTGCTCTCTACCACTCAGTCCCAATGAACGACTTCCATGAGAGTCTTCATGCTTCCGTGAGAGAAGAAAAACTTCCCCGCCTATGCTGTTCCTTCTACATGGGATAGCCATTCTCTTAGCAGCATGAGGAACTTCTACTCACTCTTCAAAGCCCATCTCATAGGGCACCTCCTATGTGGCATCTTTATGAACTTGTCATCCAGCCAGGCAATTGGTGACTCCTTCTTCAGTGCTCTCACAGCGACCTCTGTCTGGGGACACACTGGAAGTTTGGGGAGGTGGCTGTCCCTCCCACTAGCCTCTCTGTGAATTTTACAGACCGGCCTAGCCCAGGCTGGTCACAGAGGAGGCCCCTGGAAGCGTCTGCCAAATGAATGGAGGAGCTTCCCTTTGGCTCTAGACGGCATGTTTTCCATGGGGCTCCTTTTTGGACCTTAACTGAGAGTCTGGTCTGAGACCAAAATTTTTTAAAAGTTCACATTTTCAAGCCCCCGTTCCCTCCCACATCCCATTCCTGTGATTCTTGTGTGCACACACACACACAGCCACACAGACACACTCAGGCATCTTCCCAAGCCTGTGTAGGGTGTGTGTGTAAGGGCGGGTGTGAGAGTGTCTGTGTGTAAGGAAAAGCAGAGAGAGGGAGATTAGAGGAAGAGAGAGGAAGAGAGAGAAAAGAAAGAAAGATAGGGAGAGAAAGGGAGATGAGAGGAGATGAGACTGTTGGGAGTGAGAATTCCCCAGGTTTCCGAGAGGCTGATGAGCCCCTTTAAATGAGAGTGTGCTAGCAGCTGGCACCTGTCAGTGTGCCATTACCTCTGTGGCCGAGCAGGACAGAGCTGAGGGGCCGCAGCTCTGAAGAAAGAAAAATATTTGCCGATAGTAGAGGCAAATGCCAAGCAAGCCGCTCTGGGAAGGCCAAAGCCACGGGGATCTCTCCCACTCCCCCGTCCCCTGTCCCAGGCCTGCAGAGTATGACATTTGGAGTCTTCCAGCCACCTCCCCAGTTGCCCGAAGCAGAAACTTGGGAGCTGTCCTTTACATCTCTCTCCCTCACCCTACATCCGTCCAGTCACACGACAAAGTGAGGCCACCTCCTCAGTACCTTGCCAGTCCCTCTGCTTTTCTCAGCTCCACCGCTGCCACCCGAGGACAGCTGTCCATGGTCTCTCACTGCTACCAGTGCAACAGCCTCACTGGCCTCCCTGCTTCTAATTCTGTCCCTTCTAACCCAGCAGACACCAGGGATCAGAAAGGTCATTCTATAAAGCAAATCTGATCTTGTCACACCCCTGCGGAAACTATGTGGCCTACAGGCTAAAGTTCAAACCATACCCAAGGTGATACTCATAGTTGAGAAGCAGGTCAGCGTGTGGTACCTGTAGGCTAGGCACTGGGATCGAAAGGGAACCAACCCAAAGTCAGCCCTCAGAGGGCGCGTGCGCAGCTGTCAGGCGAGCTAGCCTCTTTCATTCCACAGGCAGCACTAGCCCCTCCCTCCCTGTGGTACCACAAGACATCATATAGACCTTAACCGCTATTGGAACACTTTGACTACAGGCTTTGTTAGCATCCTGCTCTTACCTGGAGCTCATGGCCTATCACAGGGCCTGGTGTGTAGCAGAGGGCTTCATCACCATCGAGAGATTGGATGAAGGATGGAGAATGGATGGCTGGATATAAGGACGGATAGATGGATGGGTGGATGGACAAAGAATGGATGGATGTGTTGGGGCTCAGAAACTGATACCCCCAAACATGGTGTTTTGACATGCTGAACTGAAGAAGCCTCAAGGCCTCTAACCTCTCCATCCCCACTGTCTCTCTCAAAGCATAGGATTCTAGGAAGTTCCCTTATCTGCCTGAAGTCTGGACTTTCCAAAGAAGAAAACAATTACCTCTGTTGTCATTAACTGAACCCAAATCTCAGGAAGGAAGACTAAAGTCTGTCAACAAACTGAGACAGACTTTTGTCACAAACCATTGTCCACTCTGTGGACTGAACGTATTTTGCACAGACTGTTGCATATTCTTCACGCCCACTGAATTCTCCTTTGCAATCATCCATTGTCCCTCAACAGAAGTCCTCTCCTCTCCCCTTCCCATAACCTGATTGGCCAGGATCCAAGCCCCCATTCTTTCTATAACCCAAGATGGTATATAAGCTTCTGCAACCTACTGCGGGGATGGGTCTTCATTCTGAAGGCTCCCATGTATACATGTTAAATAAATTTGTATGCCTTTTCTCTATTTAATCTGCCTTTTGCAAGTTGATTTTTCAGCAAATCTGCAGAGGGTCCCTTTGCCCCTACAGATGGATGGGCGGATGGATGAATAGATGGATGGAGAATCGATGGATGGATGGATGGAGAGGTGGGGAGGTGGACCGAGGAATGGATGGCTGGACAGATGGACAGGTTAAATGAATGAAACAAGCTATAGCAAGATAGATTGAGATTAATCATGGAATGTCACTAAATCAGAGAATACTGGAGGACGACACAGACTCAGAGGCTCATCCAAAGTCACACTTCTGACAGCAACCCCGAGAATCAGGGGTGACTATCATCCCCATTTTACAGCTGAACAAACAGTGCTTCAAAGACTTGAAATGACTTGCTCGAGGCCCCATGGTAGTCAATGAGACAGGGATTGGAACCTAGGCCTGCTTGGCTCCAAAGCTCATGTTCTTTCCGCATCTCACATCAAAAATAGGGTGGGCTACCCCATTATGTCAGCCTAAGAGGGAGAGGTTGTAGACCTTGAATATGGATTTTATGTTTGATGGACCCAAATTTAATGTTTTTAAACTTTTTAATGTTTTCAATCCTTCACTTGTTTAACAAGTATTTCCAGAGTACCCACTGTGTGTGTGTGTGTGTGTGTGTGTGTGTGATTATAAAGGGTCAGACAGATGTGAATTTGAATCTTGGCCATACCATTTGCCAACCTCATGACCTCTCTGTGCCTCAGTTTCCTCATCTGTAAAATGGGGATGCTAGCAACACCTATTTCACAGGCTTGCTGTAGGTATTAAATGAGCATATGCCTATACACCCTAACCGAGTGCCTGTCTTGGAGCTAGGCACTGAGATGCAGGGTTGGCCCAAATCTGTGTGGTCCTTGTCTTCGCCCTCAGGGAGCTGAGTGAAGGAGACAAAAGTCACAGAAATTGACATATAGTCCGTAGAATGTGCTATGAAGGGAATAAAACAAAACCAAGCAGCTATAGAAAGAAACCCAGAACGACGAATCTAATTTAGATGGGGTGGCGGTGCAGGGTATGATCTTTCCGAGGAGCTGACATCGCAGCTGAGACCTGAAGAATGAGAAGGAGCCAACCATGGAGAGTAGAGAAAGAACATTCCAGGCAGGGAAAACAGCAATCGCAAAAGTCCTGAGGTGGAAACTGGCTTGGCGAGTCCATGGGCAGCAGAGCAGACGGGAGCCAAGCGAGGGGGTGAGGCTGGAGCAGGAAAGGTCACCGGAAAGGCAGACAGAGCCAGCTCAGGTGGGCCCTGGACTTCTTTCTAGGTGTCATGGGAAGCCACCAGAGGGCTAAAGCAAGAAAGTGACCTGACCTGATCCTTTCAAAAGGATCCCTCAGGCTGCTGGGTGGACGGCAGATTGTAGGGGCAGGGCGGGAGCAAGGAGCCCCGTGAGGAGGCTATTGCCAGGTCCAGGAGAGAGGGGCGAGTGGCGGTGACAGCAGAGGTAGAGATTGGGTGACATTCATACCACATAAGGTACTTACTCCTCACCTTCTTTCTTTCTTCAGCACTCCACATCCCCTCTGTCAGCAAATCCTCTTGCTTCTAGGGTCCAGTCCCTTCTCACCCGCCCCGTCTCTACCATGAAGGCTACCCTCCCGCCCCTGCCCTGCAGCCTGTCCTCTGTACCTGAAGGCTCCAAGTCGCATCCATCCCATGGCTCCCCATCTCTTTAAGTGTAAAGCCACGGTCATCACGGTGGCCACAGGGTCCTTCAAGGTCTGGTCCCTCCTTACCTTCCGCGCTCACACCCCATCCCTGCTCTCCGCTCACTCGGCTCCAGCCACACTGGCCTCCTTGCGGTTCCCAGACATCTCGGGCACACCGCCAGCCCGGGTCCTCCGGCGGACCGTTCGCTCCGCCCGCAGGGGCCTTCCCGCAGGTATCTGCCCCGCTCACTTCCTCCCCGCTTCAGAGCTTTCTCAAATGGCACTTCTCCAGTGACCCTCCTGGCTATGACAGCTAAACTTGCAACCTCCCCTCAGACACCCTGACCCTCTTTCCTCCTGCTCTATTTCCCCCCCATAGCACTTGTCGCCATCAACCATACGATATATTTTATTTGTCTTCTTTACTTTTTGCCTCCTCTCACTAGATTAAGGGCTCCAAAGGAGAGGGGTCTTTGTCTATCTGTTTTGTTTACTGATATATCTCCAGCACCTAGAACAGCACTTGGCATATAGTAGGTGCTCAGTGGTTTGCAGTTGAATGAATATATTGTTGGGGGAAATGAGACGATAGACAGGAGAAAGTTCTTCTGCATATGCTGTAAAGCTAGATACAAATAAGGGGGTGGTTATTGATAGCTTTATTATCGTGTGTTTGTCTGTGTGTGTGGAAGAAGCTGTCAGTTTGCTCAGGGTGTGAGGGGCTCATTTATCATTTTCATTAACATCCTTCTCAGCAAATATCAACTTGTCAACCTCCTCCTGTGGTGGCCAGCGCGGAGAGCCTGCTTTAAGCTTGCCAGCCCCCCAAGCACTATAATGACATCTGTCGTAACCTGCCCCCACCCCCATCGTGTGCGTGCGCGCGTGTGTGTCCCACTGGTATCTGGCCCCCTTGACCGCGCAGGCACCTTCAATGAGCATTTGCACCCACGCCGCGGTGGGGGAGTGTTAGTGCAGGCCCCGTCAAGTGGAGTGGAGCCTTCCCTCATCTTGCCAGGTTAAGACAGTCAAGATACACTGGACATAGCTTGAACTCTGGAGCCAGACAGCCCTGGGTTCGAATCCCAGCAGTGTCAATTCTAAACTGCATGGCTTTGGGCAAATAAGTGAACCTTTCTGAGCTCCAGCTTGGTCACCTGTACAGAGGAGATTATCATGACCCCCCTCTTGCAGGCTTGCAGGGAAGGCGGCACGAGCCAGCGGAAGTGGACATGCCTCTAGAACAGAAAGCACCAAGTGCAGAGGGCAGATTCGCACTCCTCTGGCTTGGAACGGGGCCTCGCTCAGGGTGCTGGGTCTTTCAGATGAGAGCAAGTCAGTTTCCCTGAGGTTCTTCCGAGGGACACGGTGCCAGGCGTCAGGGGAGGGCAGTTACTATTCAGTGAGTTCTCCTGGGGCCAGACACCGTGCTAGGCATGCTACGTGCGTTAGATTAGCTCGTCTTCGCAGTAATGCTGTGAGCTAAGTACCGATACTACCCGCTTTACAAATGAGAAAACTGAGGCTTAGAGAGGTGAAATGATTCGCAGAGCTCCTAGCCTGTTCGGATCCCCAAGCCTGCATTGTCTCTCTGCCACATGGACTCGGCCAGACCAGAGGGGGTTGGGGGTGTCGCGGAGAGAGGAGGCGGAGGGGTGTGGACAGGCAGACTCCTACCACAGGAGCAATGTCCCAGTAGGAATTCAGACAATGCCGGAAACCCCAAAGCAATTTTCTAACCCTGGGAAAATGGCCTATAGTTTGGGCTGCCGCGCTCAGTGTGGAGGCTGAAGGAGGGGCTATGTCAGGGCTTCCCCCACCCCCAATCCAAGACACCCTGAATCGCTCCCAGAATTTCAGCAGCAGTCAGGCAGAGGAGCCATTAGAGACCTCTTCAACCCCAGCCGCTCACTGGAATCGCCTGGGGGATTGGACAATCCCCCAGCCCCAAGCCTGGGGCCTGCCTCCAGAGATGCGGGTCAGATGGACAGAGGGCGTCAGGGCAAGTGCATCCTGCCAGCGTGGAGGGGACCTTCTGCCGCCAGGCCCTGTCTCTCCACTTCGGACAGCCATCAGAGGGGCTGTGGGGCCTCCAGCCAGCTCCCTCCCAGTCGCTTCGGAGTTGCTGTCACAGCCCCCGGTGCTGCGAGGGGAAAGGAAGTTGTCAGGCCAGCATGCCAGCCTGGGGGCAGGAGCAGAGACGCTGCAGGCCACCACACACGGAGGGCTGATGCTCCTGCCCGGCACATGTGGGGGAGAGGGGCCCTGCCTTGCGGAGGAGCAAGGCCCGGGCATGGAAACCAGGAAGGAGGCCTCTCTGTCCCCCGCTGGGTCTGGACGGCAGTGGTAACAACAGCCACCTTTTGTCCAAGGCCTGAGAGCCAGGTGATTTGTCCGTGTCATAACTGAATCCCCCAGCAGCCCTGGGAGCTTATGAGTCCCATGTCACACATATTGCAGGTGAGGCTGCCGAGGCTCAGACAGGGAAGGCACTTGCCCGAAGTCACGCAGCCAGTGTGGCAGAGTCTGGATTGGGATTCAGGCAGGTGACGCTTCAGCTTCTGTTTATTCCACCCCATCCGAGGGCCTCTGATAACAACTGCACGTACGCAGTGCTTCCTGTGTGCCAGACACTGTGCTAAGTGTCCCATATATATATTCACTTGTTTAATCTGAACAGCAGTACTGTGAGGTCATTACTACGGTGAAATGTAGATGAGGAAACCGAAGTCCAGAGCATTCAAGTATCTTGCTCCTAGAGGCCCAAGGTGATACGCGGAGTCAGGCCTCAGAGTCCGTGTTCGTCCGCACTGCAGTATACAGCAGGTGTTATAGAGGGTGGCCTGATGGAAGGAAGCCCAATCCACGCACACACTCAGCCCCTGTGCACCCCACACCCCACAGCTCAGGCTGGGCCCAGGCTCTGCCCCAGGCGGCAGTTCAGGGTTGTGTGGCTTTGGACAAATCCATCACTTCACCCTCACTACTCTGGGCCTTGCTTCCCCCCTAGACAGTGGGGTGATTGGACCAGGTGATCTGTCAGACCCGGTCTATCCACCATGCCTCTGTCTGGAGGCTGGGGCCTCAGGGCACTTCTCCTCCTGCCTCCACCCTCTCTCCTTTCCTAGGGGTGACTTGGTAGGCATTTGGGCCTGGGCTTTGTGGGAGCGGAGGGAATTCTGTCTGGCCATGCCTAGCCCCGGAAAGCGTATCCCATGACAGAGGAGTGGGCACTGAAGTGGGCACTGAGGCCTACCAAAGTCCAGCCTCCCTAACCCCCAGCCCATCTCCTGCTCTGTCTCCCAGCCTCAGGGCCCAGTTTCCTGAGCTCTTTTCTTCCAGCTCCCCGGTGGCCTCGTTCCCTACTCTGTCTTTGGCTTTGACTTGCTGTTGCACCTGGAGCCTGGGGCCAGCGGCTGTCCTGACCATCATGACTCCTCCCTTCCCCTGAGCTGCTCACAATGGCGGCAGTCACTAACACACAAGAATGTGCTCGCTGCCACAAGAGGAACATTCTGGCCACAGCACAAAGAGAACACTCTTCAGTTGAAGAATGGCAAAATACTACCCTGGAGACCAGCTTGGCCACATCTTAGACGTTTAGCTCTGGACTCGTTCCTCAAGCTCTCTGAGCTTCAGCCTCCTCGTCTTCACAATGAAAAACATGATTACTATCTCACTGAGCTGCTACAGCAGATGAGCCTCTCAGAGTATAGTGCCTGGTAAATAGTAGGAGGTTAATAAATGAGACTTCCACATCTGTGTGATCTTAGGCAAGTCAATGAATCTTGATTTCTGAGCTCAGAGACAGGTATAAAAATACTTCTCCAGTGAGATTTTTATAAGGAAACAATGAGACAATGAATGTAAAATTCCCAGCATGATGTGTGGAAATGGCAGGAGATCAAAAATATATTATCCTGCTCCACCTAGCTCCATGCACAGAGATGAAACTATTTACCCCAAAACATATCTAAATGCATAAACTCTATGTGTTTAATAACATTGCTATCACACAAGTCCTTCTGGAGAATAGAAAAAGAAGGAACACTTCTCAATTCTTTTTATGAGGCTAGCCAAATAACTAGACAAACCTTGATATCAGAACTAGACAAGGGTATTATAAGAAAGGAACATTTCAGAGCAATCTGTCTTGTAAACATGCATGCAAAATCAAAAAACAAAATATTAGGAAATGGAATTGGAAAATATGTTGAAAGAATAATTCATCATGACCAAGTGAGGTATATTCCAGGACTTCAAGTGTGGAAAATCAATGAAAGAAAAGAGCTGGTTCTTTGAAAAGATCAATAAAATTGACAAATCTCCAGCAAGACTGACAAAGTAAAAAGAGAGAAAACACAAATTACCAATATCAGGAATGAAACAGGGGATATTGATACAGACCCTGCGGACATCAAAAGAAGAAAAAGGAAATACTATGAACAACTCTACACACATAAATTTGACACTCAGAAGAAATAGATCAATTCCCTGAAAAGCACAAGCTGCTGCAACTCACCCAATATGAAATAGATAATTTGTATAGTCCTATAACTATCAAAGAAATTAAATTTGGTATTAAAAATCTCCCCCAAAATAAATCTCTAAGCCTAAATGGTTTCACTGGATTCTACATAATCCTTTCCAGAAAATGGAAGAGGAAGGGAGATTTCTCAACTCATTTTATGAAGCCAGTGTTACTCTGACACCAAAACTGGACAAAGACAGTACACAAAAAGAAAACTATGGACCAATATCCTTCACAAAATAGAAAAATTCTCAACAAAATATCAATGAATAGAATTCAGCTATATATAAAAAGAATTATATTCCACAACCAAGTGGGGTTTATTCCAATAATACAAGGCTGGTTCAATAGTTGGAAGTCGATCAATGTAATTCATCATATTAACAGGTTAAGAAAGAAAAATCACACGAATTTCTCAACTGATGCAGAAAAAGCATTCAACAAAATTCAACACTCTTTCATAATTAAAACACTCAAAAAAGTAGGGAGAGAGTGAACTTCTTCAACTTGATAAAGACCATCTACAAAGTCCTGCAGCTGGCTTTACACCCAATAATAAAAGACTGAGTACTTTTCACCTTAGATTGGGAACAAGGCAAGGATGTCTGCTCTTATCCCTCTTCTTCAAAATAATGCTGGAAGTTCTGATCAATATAACAAAGAAAGCAAAGCAAAGAACAGAGAAAAAAAGGAAATGAAAGAAAAGAAAGAAAAAAGAAAAGAAAAGACATGCAGATTAGAAAGGAAAAAATAAATCAGTTCTTACTTGCAGAAGACATGATTGTCTACATAGAAAATCTCAAGGAATCTACAAAAAAAAAAAAAAATTCTCCTAGAACTAATAAATAAGTTCAGCAAGGTAACAGGATACAAGATAAACATACAAAAATTATTTGTATTTTCATATACTAGCAATGAATATGTGAACATCAAAATTTTAAATGCAATGCCATTTACAATCTCCAAAAAATAATTAGATGTCAATCTAACAAAATACGTGTGGATTTGTGTGCTGAAAATCACGAAATGCTGATGAAAGAAATCAAAGGAGATCTAAATAAATGGAGAGACATACCCAGTTGTTCATGGATTGGAAGATTCAACATAATAAAGATGTCCATTCTCTCAAATTGATATACAGGTCTAGTGCTATGCCTATCAAAATTCCAACATGCTTTTTTATAAATATAGACAAGAGTATTCTAAAATTTATATGAAAAGGCAAAGGAACTAGAATATCTGAGACAATTTTGAAAAAGAACACCATGGGAGGAATCACTCTATGTGATTTTAAGACTTACTACATAGCTACCGTAATCAAGACTGTGCAGTACTGGCAGAAAGAGAGATACATAGATCAATGGAACAGAATAGAGAACCCAGATCCACACAAAAATGCCCAACTGATTTTTGACAAAGGTGTAGAAGCATCTCAGTGGAGGGAAGACAGCCTTTTCAACAACTGAGGCTGAAGCAATTGGAAGTTCATAGGCAAAAAGATGAACCTCAACCTAAATTTCACACCTTACACAAAAACTAACTGAAATGAATCATAGATTTAAATATAAAACATAAAACTACAAATTGTTTAGAAGAAAGCATGGGAGAAAATATTTAGGACCTAGGTGTTGGTGAAGAATTCTTAGACATGACTTCAAAAGCACGATCCATGTAAGGAAAAAAATAGATAAGTTGGACTTCATCAAATTAAATACTTATACTCTTCAATGAAATTAGTGAAAATTCAAACTATATACTTGGAGAAATTATTTGCAAACCATGTATTTGACATAGGACCAGTATCTAGAATATATGAAGAACTCTTAAGATTCGACAGTAAAATAAAACAAGATGAGACAAAACAAAACAAACAATCCAGTTAGAAAATGAGCAAAAAAAGACATGAAGAGACATTTCACCAAAGAGGTTCTACAGATGGCAAATAAGCACATGAAAAGTTAGTGAACATCATTGATGCAAATTAATGCAAATTAAAACCATAATGAGATATCACTACATAGCTACCCAATGGCTAAAAAAATAGTGACAATACCAAATGCTAATGAGAATGCAGAGACTGGATCACTCATAGATTGCTGTTGGAGATGCAAAATGGTACAGTTACTCTGCAAAACAGTTTGGCAGCTTCTCATAAAATTAAACATGCAACCAACATATGACCCAGCAATTGCACTCAGACATTTACACCAGAGAATTTAAAACTAACGTTCACACAAACATTAGTACATGAATGTTTATAGCAGCTTTCTTTGTAATAGCCCAAAACTGGGAACAGCCCAGATGTCCTTTGACAAGTGACTGGTTAAACAAACTGCGGTACATCCATACCACAGAATACTACTCAGCAATAAAAAGGAACAAACTGATACATGCAACAGCTTGGGTGAATCTCCAGAGAATTTAGCTGAGTAAAAAAACAAATCCCATGTGGTTACATAGTATATGACTCCATTATATACCACTCTTGAAATGACAAGTTCATGGAAATAAAGAACAGATTAGTGGCTGCCAGGATTTAAGGAGGAGGTGGGAGCAGGAGGGAAGTGGGAGTTGCTAGGAAAAGCAATAAGAGGGATTCTTGTGGTGATGGAACTGTTCTGTAACTTGACCGTATCAATGCCAATATCCTGGTTGTGAAATTGTACTGTATTTTCTAACGTTGGGAGAAACGGGGCAAAGAATACACAAGATCTCTCTGTATTATTTTTTATAACTGCATGTGAATCTACAACTATCATAAAATAAATCATTTAATTTAGAATACTAACAAATGGAATCCAGCAATATGTTAAAAGAATAATTCATCATGACCCAGTGAGTTTTAATCCAGGAATTCAAGGATGGCTTAACAATCGGAAACCAATCATTGTAAATTACCTAACAGAAAAAAAAGGAGAAAAATCATGATAGATGCCTAAAAAGCATTATATAAAATTCAACATCCATTGATGATAAAAATCTCAGCAAATTAGGAATAGAAGGGAGCTTCCTCAACCTGATAAAGGGCATCTTTGAAAAACCTTCAGCGAACAATATGCTTAATGGTGAAATATTGAAAGCTTCCATACAGTGAGATTGGGTATAAGACAGGATGCTCACTATCATCATTTCTATTTAGCATTGTACTGGAGGTCCTAGTTAGTGTAATAAGGCAAGCAAAAGGAAAGATTTGAAAGGAGGAAGTAAATTTGCCATTATTTGTATTTGACATGATTGTGTACATAGAAAATCCAAGACGCAATAGATAAACTATTAGAATTGATAAGTGAATTTAGCAAGATCACTGGATAGAAGGTGAATATGGAAAGGTCAGTTGTATTTGTAAATACCAGCAACAATTAGAAAAACGATGTTTTAAGAACCCTACCTTTTGCAATTGCATAAATACCAAATACTTAGGATTAAATCTAATGAAGGATGTGGAAAATCTCTACACTAAAACCTATAAAATATTATGGAGAGAAATTAAGAGACAAATAAAGAATAAACCATATTCATGGATTAGAAAACTCAATATTGTAAAGATGTCAATTCTTCCCAAATTAATCGATAGAGTCAATGTGATTTCACACAAATATGCCAGCAAGTGCTTTTTTGGGGTGAAAATTGACAAATTGGTCCTAAAATTCAGATTGGAATGCACAGATAATCTTAAGGAGAAGAACATAGCTGGAGGACTCTCACCACTTGATATGAAGACCTAGAAAGCTATAGTGATTACGACATTATGGTACTGGCACAAGGATATAGAAACTGACAAACGGTGAGAATAGAAAATTCATAAACAGAGCCACGCATGTATGGTCAACTAATTTATGACAAAAAAGACATTGCAGTACATTGGAGGCTCATTTTTTAAAAAAAATAAATGGTGCTGGATCAGTTGGATAGCCATGTGGAAAAAAAATATCTTTATCTTGATCCCTACCTCATACCACACACACAGAATCAGCTCCAGAGAGTTTGCAAATATGAATGTGAATGGCAACACAATAAAGCTTTCAGAAGAAAATGTACAAGAGTAACTATGAACTCTTGGAGTAGACAAGATGGAAAAATGTAATCCATGAAGAAAAAATTTGATAATTTGGACTATATTAAAATTAAAACATTCCTACACTCGGGTTTCTCTTCAGATCATATAAATCTTTCACCTTTTACTAAAGATTTCCATGGAGGGGAACAATTCTTACACCAATTTTTTGAGGCCTTCTTCTGGCGAGGCTTCATTAAAAAAATTAATAAATAATATAAAATTAAAACATTTCTGTTGATCAAAGGCTCCGGTTCTGATCCCTGGGTTCTCCGGACTGGATTTTGCTACCAGCAAGGGTGGTGTCCTCCACATCTGCCCTTTCCCAGAAGCCCTCACTGCCCATCTGCTGCACCGTGGGGCCCTGCTTCCCCAGAAGAGAATCTGATCCATCTCCTCCCTCCTATCCTCTGTTCATAAGTGCTAATAAGATTTTCTAAATGCTCATAAGATTTTCTAGCTTAGATTTCAGTGGTCGCATAAGTGAGAGCCTTGAGTGTGCACATGAGGAAACTGAGGCACAGGGATGGGGCAGAACTACTTGTTGAAGGTTACTCAGAGAGAGTCAATGGCAGAGGCTGGGCCAGAACTCAGGCCTCCTAATGCCCAGGCCTGGATTTCTTTTTTTCCTTTTGAGAAAAAGAAAAGGAGAAATAGAAAGAAAAAAAGGAACAAAAAGGCAAAACAGAAGTACTGCACAGGGGGGCAAAAAAGGGACTGGGACAGAGAGAGAGAGACAGAGGGGAGAGGGAGCAAGAGAGAGGGAGGGTGGTGAATAGGGAGAGAAAGAAAAAAGAATGAAGGAAAGAAAAAGAGAGAGAAAGAAGAAAAGAGGGGAAAGGGGAAAGAGCGAGCGAGCCCGTGGAGGAGGCTGGCTTCCTGCTCCCGCAAGGCTGGCAGGAGCCGAGCCCACAGCCCTGTAGAAGGCAGAGATGGGTGGCCCCAGAAATCCTTACCTGCCAAACCCCATCAGCCCTCAGAGGCCCAAACCAGAACTGAGCAGTTGATCTAAACAGAAAACAAACAGAGCAAAATGAAAACACGCTGGCTGCCCCCCGGCTGCAGCTTTGTGCATTCATTGGCCCCCGGGAGGCCACTGGGAAGGCAAGGCACAGCTTTTGTAACCCTCCTCTCTCTGTGGCCCCCCACCCCACAGCCACCCCCCACCAAGAGCCATAGACTCAGCTCTGTTCAAGATGCCATGGCGGGGAGGGGGCAGGGCTCTCGGGGCCTGGAGGGGCTGGCAAGGGCGGCGTGTTCCCTGCTCCACTCCCTTCCTTCCCCCCATGCAGGGCCAGGGATTCCTAACCAGCCCCGAGCGTGTCTTGGGTGTGGCAGGGGTGAGAGGTAAGGACAGGGCACACTGAGCTCCTACCATTAGCACAGTGTGTCACTCTCGGTCTCCACCGGGCTCCAGCGCTAGAACAGATGAAGAGAGGGTTTCAGCTTACGTTTCACTTCTTGTTAAGAAGAATGACATGAGTGATAACTACTATTGGTCTTGTGCTTTGCAGGTCCCAACCCCCACAGACAAACTCACTGAACCCTCCCAACCCTACCGCGCAGTACTGTGATGAACTCTATTTTGCAGAAGGGGAGAGGCTTGGGGAGGCCGATCCACTTGGCGCACAGCTGGGAAGCAGTTGAGCAGCGGACTCTCGTTGAGCCGTGACGACCAGAGCCCAACAATGCATACAGGGGAGGCCGGGAGAAGGGACCTGGAAGGGGCGACTGTGGGCTGGTGGCAGGGTGTTCTGGAGCAAGGCCACCCTAGCATCCAGGGAGATGCTCAGAGGCTGACACCTCCTCCCAAGGGCTGAAGTTGTGGAGGCTCAAACAAAAGCATGCAGTCAACAAATGCTTATTGTTAAGCACTTAGAGCAATACAGGTTAAAAACACAGGCACTGGAGCCAGACTGCCTGGGTTCAAATCCCAGCTTTACTACTTACTGTGTGACTTTGGTATAGTTCTTTAACTTCTCTGTGCCCCAGGTTCCTGATCTGTACAATGGGGATAATGCTAGTAACTACCTCAGAGTTTGTGAGGATTAAATCTGTTGTGCTACATACCAGAGCAGTTGGAAGAGTGCCTGGCACATGGTAAGCCTCAAATATTAGCTCCCTATGTCCTTGTCACTGTTGTGGTTATTTGCCAGGCCTGTGCTGAGCACTAGGACAGCGTCAGCAAGCAAAAGCAGCTGCGGTGTCTGTCCTCGCGGAGCTCTGAGTATGGCGGGGAAAAGCTACACAACAAAAGTGAAAGCGCCATAGTGAGAAGCACGTGGAGGAGAGGCCCATGGTGCCATGAGAATGAAAAATTGAGAAACGTGTCCTAGCCAGGAAGATACGGGGAGGTTTCGCTGAGGAAGAGACACTTGATCTGGGTTCTGAAGCGGAAGTAGGAGTCAAGTTCGAGAAGAAGAGAAGGAGGATCGCCCGGGCAGAGCGCACAGCACGCGTGGAGGCCCAGCGGTGGGAGGAAGCTTGCGAGCTTGGTCCAAGGAGTGGAGGGAGAAGTAGGCAGGGGCCAGACCAGCACAGGCCCTGTCATCCATGCCCAGGAGTCTTGTCTTGTCTTGTCTTAAGATCAAGAGAAAGCAGGGGAAGATTTTAAAGGTGGAGTAAAACGATGAGAAGAAGACAGGGCCAAATCCTAGGCTGACACAGCTCTCCAGTGGGAGGGGGAAGAAAGGCCGCAGAGAGCATCGGGGGCAGACACTGGGTTTTAGTCTTGGCCCTGCCATGCGGGCTTCCGTCTCCATCTGTATCCCAAATGGTCCTTGAATTCTACTTAGGGGTCATCCTGTCCTCCTCTGTCCAGCCTCGGTCTCCACCCCCATTAGGAGGAGGAGCGGGCAGGGAAGAGATCCCGAATGGAGCATAGCCCTCCTCCTGTCTCCCCTCCCCCCACACCTCCTGGATGCTCCCCGCCCCACATCCAGGCTCTGTGGGAAGGTCCACACCTCCTCCTCCTCATCCACCCGTGCTTGGAGCATCCCTGTCAGCCTCAGCACATGATGGGATGAGTCCACTCAAGCCTGGGACTGGCAGAGGCTCAGGAGACCCCCAAAGTGGTTGCCAGTTGCCCTGGGAAGCCCAGAACCGCAGGCAGCTGGGAGAGGCTGCCCCCGCCAGGATGATGGAGTGGGTGTGACATAAATTTCTCAGGACAGGCAGCAAAAAAACATTTACAGCCCCTCCTCGCTGAGTCTGGTTCCAATCAGGCCGCTGGCCGGCCCGCTCCCTACACCCGCCACACCGGGCTGGCTCCTCCGAAAGCCAGAGTCATTTAGGGCTTTTGTCTTTCCTCCTCCTCGCCCTACCGTTTAAGAAACATACACGAAGACACACACACATTTAGGGCCCCCACCCTCGCCAGGCCTCTGTGGACCCGCACACGCATGCAGACACACACTCGTGCTGGACGCTGGCCCCGAGTGGCTGAGGACAGCCTTAGCCTCAACTGCCAGTGTGAGCCACGGAGAGTGACATCCCTTCAGGTTAGGCAGCAAAGGCCCCAGGAAGTGCCCTCTTTCAGGGACAGCCCCCAGGCTGCTCCCTTCTGGATCCCGCTCGCACCCCTGGTTGCCATGGGAAGGCCCGGTCTCCCCCACGGCCCAGGGGCCCAGAGGGCTCGGGCAAGCCCGACTCCTTGCCAGGCTTCTCTGGGACTCCAGCCCGTTCCTGCCCTCAGCCCAGGCCACCGAATGCCTCACCCGGCCACCCAAGAAGTATCTGTTTCTCTTGATCCGAGCTGAACAAACTCTTGCTTTCACGGGCCTCTCTTGCCTACCTGAGTGCTCAAACCATTCGGTTCCACCCGGAGAAGCCAGAGGGGCCCTTGTTGACTCTAAACGCACGAATCCAGTCATTTCACACCAGGCCCCGCGAGTCGGCCCGACTCCTTCCCACGGCAGCGCTCGGGCGCTGGGAAGGCCGGGCGTCGGCGGGAGGAGGGCGTTTCTGTGAGCACAGCCTGGAGAGGGCTTGGGGGCTAAGGGAATCCAGTGACCCTTTTGCTCCTTTTTCCCCTAGAACAATGAGAACGGTGGCCCTTAGAGAACTGGAAAGGAGAAGCTGCTTTATGGAGAGGCAGTATGACGCGGGCGTGGGGGAGCCAGACCCGGGTTCAAATCCCTCGCCACGCTTTGCCAGCTGTGTGAACTTGGCCAATCAGAGGGAGGAAGGAAACTGCTGTTTGTTACATCCGTACTTCATTTAACACTCCTGCTTCCTCATCGAGGTAGTTACTATGAGGATCGCTGACTGGAAACACTCTCTCCCTCTGGCTCCTTAGCTCCCTTGCGGATCTCGTCTCCTATGCTGGGGCATGGTAGGGGTGGGGATGAGGCTTTAAACACTGGTTTTGAGACTGCTCCAGCCTGCTGTTGTTAACTCCCCATACCCCCAGCTGCCTCCTTCCTTGGGGGAAGTCCAGCAGACGAGGTGGTGGATAGGCCCAGCCACACGCTGGCTCCAGAGTGACTTGGAGGACCGCTTTATGAGGCAGAAAATCCAGCACCCCTGGGAGTAGCAGAAGCAAAGTAGCTGGCTTGGCTTTGAGTGGAGGAAACCCCATCCTTCTTGCCCAGGTAACCCAGAGCCCGGAGCACACCTGGCCTCAGGCCTTTCTTGGGTTCTTCGGACAGGGAAACCTGCTGGAAACCTCCAGGGATGTAGATTTCAGCTGAGCATAGGGAAAGTCAGAGCTCTGCCCAGGTGGAATCAGTTGCTTGAAAAGGGGTGAGTTCTCTGTCACTGTAGGGTGTGTGTGAACAGAGGCCACCTGACACCCAGAAAGCCAGCTAGAGAAGGGGTGAAACCCTTCACCTAGGTCAGGGGATCTTAGCCTGGGTGGCTGATGCTCGGACCCGCACAGAAGTGTAGTGACCTGGGTCAGCAGCAGTAAAGCATAAAGAGGCCGATGCAGGCCAGGAAAAGACGAGCAGTGGCCATTCCACGGTAAAGAGAGCCCAGGGCCAATGGAACCAATGGAAGGAGTTCAGCCTCCTCTTCCCATACGCTGCCACCTCTCAGAATGGAAAAAACAGGTCTCTTTGTGGACTCCCCAGAGACAGATGCCTGAGGATAAATGTTTTCCTCTGCCTCCCTCTTTGCTGTGTCCCTGAGGTGGGGCTGATGGGTGAAGCCAGCCCACTGCCAGCCTCTGCTATTCCAGGGACAGACGGTGGAGGTAGGCGTCCAGAAAGGAGTGAGTGACATGGGCCTTCCACACAAGGGGCAAAGGCCAGAAAACAGGGAGGGAGCCATTAGCCAAGAGGCTCACCAAGCAGGGGAGGGGCAGGCCCTGAGCGGTGGCCATGGCCAGACAGGATGGACCAGCATCTGTCTGGGAACCAAGAGAACACCACAAAGACCAAGGCCCTGTCCCTAAGACCTGGAGTGGCACAGTGAAAACAGGCTGCCCAGCAGGGCTGTCTCCAGCCGGGCCAGGGAGGCTGTGTGAGCCAGCAGTGCACTTGCTTTTTCTTAACGATGTTTATCCTTGTGCATTTTTGCTCTGGTTATAAAAGCCAAACATACTCATAGTGGAGAATCTGAAAAAATAATGACAAGTACAAAGAAGAAAATTACTAGCTGTGCGGCCTTAAGCAAGTCACTTTACCTCTCTGCACCTCGGTCTCCTCATCAGTAAAATGAGGATAGTTGTAAGTAAATATATATAAATATATGTAAACTGCTGAGTAATGTGCCTGGCTCGTAAGTAAGCTTCTATTATTATAAGCCACTATAATCCCAGCACCTAGAGTCAGACACTGTTAACAATTGGTTGATTTCCTTCCAGTCTCTTTATTTGAATATTTTATATTTGTAAAAAAAAAATCAGGGTCATGCTGTATACATTCCTGCTATTCTGCATAATTTAACTTAACATTACAGCAGGAGCATTTTCTACATCGTCATATACCCCTCAAAACATCCTTACAAATTGCAGTAATTCTATTCAGTTTCCTAATGTTGGGCATTCAGTTTATTACTGTTTATAATGAATAGTTTTTACATACATTTTAATCCAAATTTGCAAATATTTTAATCCAAATTTGCAAGTATTTCTTTGGCATAGATTCCTGTTTAAGGGTTGTCATTGGGTCGAAGTGTATGCCTGTTTTTAAGGGTCTTCATATTTCCAAATTGCCCACCACAAAGGCTATAGCAATTTACACTTCCGCCAGCAGTATGTGAGATTGCCTGTCTCCCTGCAACCTTGATGACTATTTTTAATTTTTGCTAAATTGCTGGACAAAAGTTTACGTTCTTTGTGTTCCATTCGGCTGGAGTCGGGAATGGGACAGAGTACCAGGACAAAGGCTAGGTGGGTTCGGCTCTGCAGGTTAGAGAGCAGCGCACATACACTTCCTAGCTGGGGAAGGAGCGAGGGTGAAAGATGTGGTCAGGTGGTCACTCTGAGAAATGGAGAAAAAGCCCTAGTAGTAGGAAGATGTAATTGCCAATCCTTGTAGTTGGCCAAAAGGCCTCCCCGAAATATGTGTGGAGTCGCACCCCCCCATCCCGGGAGACAGGAATAATTATAATGTAAATTGGGCTTTGGAAATGCAAATGTAAATTCAGAGCTGGATGGATTGACATGGCTTCTGAACACTGGAGGCCTAGGCATAGGGCTCAGGGACCCTGGCTGAAAAGGAATCCCAGGAGCTTTAGAGAAACAGAAGATGGTGCAGCCATGTTGCTCGGAGAGCAGCTGCGCAAGCCGTGGGAGACATCGTGGAGCTGGCAGGCTGGAAGGAGACGCTGCTCAGGCACGGGTGGCTCCCCAGATAAGGCAGGACACTGCCGCGGGGGGCCAGGACTGCGCAGGCACGAGCTGAGGGCTACACTTGGAGGTGCAAACTCCCAGCCTGGGAAAGCCAAAGGCAAAGGAGCTGGCCCATGGAGGGTGTGAATGAGTGAGCACAGCGCATGAAGATGAAATGTTGTCACTAGACCACAGTTCGGTTTGCTGAGAAGCTACTATCTGCCAGGCCCCCAGGTAGTCATGAGTAGCCCCTGCTTTACATGTGGGAACTGGACACAGAATGGACAAGTAACATGTCTGAAGTCATATAGACAGTAACTGGCAGAGCCAGAAACTGAGTCCAGGGCTCTTTTTACTCAGGCCCCTTTACGCAATGAGTCTGGCAATCGATTTCCTTGGGTAGAGTTGGTGGCAAGTTCTCCTCACTCTTGTCTTGAGTATAGGAGCTTTCTTTGCGATGGGGGCCTCTGAAAGGATGTTATCTAAAGGACAGTGAGAAGTTGTTTGTCTAAAAGCCCACAGGCAACAAAATTAGAAAGAATAGGTTTAGATAGCAGCAAGAAGGACTTAGGGTAGACACCAGGAAGAACTTCCTCAGAGTAAGACTCTTTAGATAGACTGGGTAACCAAGAAAGGCCAGAGTGCCTCTCTCTGCTATTCTCGGCAGTTGCCCATTCCCATGCCTTTTCCTCTCTCAACATCCCCTCGGCCCCGTAGTCCCACCTTGTGCATGTTCACCAGAGGAGGTCCTGCCCTCTACCAGCAGGCTCTGAAATCCTAGATCACCTGTGCACATGTGCCCAACAGAACAACTGGGATCCAGCTCAGGCCACGAGTGGCCTGAACTTTCGTCACCCACACCCCCCGACCAATCTCTGACCGCATGACCCAGTGGCCTTCCCAAGCAGCCAGAGAGCTGTTCGGGGGAAATGTCACAGAGAGGCGGACGGGCCGGAAAATGCAGAGGGGTGCAATGGAGCAAGAATGGACTTGCATCACAGACCGCGTGCCCGCCGTGCTGCTCCTGCTGTGTGCCCTTGGGCAGAGCGTCTGCCTCCCTGGGCCTCATTTTCCGACTCTGTAAAATGGAGGATGATAGGAATAGCTATCCTATTCGGTTGTTGTTAGGATGCCAATGAGATTGTACATTTGGTCTATGAATGCCGCTGGAGCCCAGTGCTGGGCAGCTGCGGAGCGCACACATGAACAGGAGAGCCAGTCCCTGGTCTCAAGGAGTTTTCAGTTCATTAGTCCGAGGGGAGCCAACGTGCACACGAGGTGGCCCAGAGCAGAGGCAGCCCTAGATAGTCCGATATGACAGTCCAGACTTTTCATGGTTCAGATGGGGAAATTGAGGCCCGAAGACGTTAACCGCCTCGCTACCCACAGTCACACAGAGAGTGAGTGAGCGAGGTAGGCCCCAGGTTCCTGGTGCTCACTGGGACTGTGCCCACAGAGGCATTCTAGGGGCCCGTTGCCGTAGGCGAGGCTGAAGTGGTCAGTGCTACATCCCGAGACAGTGGTGGGTCTGAGGGAGGGCCTGACCCATTTTTAAAAATCCTCAAATCCCATGTGAGCTACAGGACAAAATGCCCCGAGTGGCAGCAGGCTCGGAGGAGGGGCTGGGACTAAGAGAGAGCCAGTGCCCCTGAAGAGGCCTTTCCGCGGAGCCCCGCTTCCCCGCATGTAGCATCTGGACTTACGGGACGGAATGTCTTCAGCTTTCTGTGGTAGAAGATTCTGGGTATATTTTTTAAATTCCTGTATTGCCAAAATGTCAGAAGAGAGGTCATCTGTGTCCATAGAGAACTTTCTAGGCATGTGGACAAGAGATGTTGGGTTAACCTGACCCAGTGGGTGTGAACGAGGAGGGCTGTTGCTCAGGCATTGGGCTCGGGGCCCGTCAGTCATCTGTCAATATGGAAATGAAGAAAAGTCCAGCAAGGGGCCAAGTGAGAGATACAGGGCTCTCCTCTGTCCTCCTCGGCCTGAGAGAAGGCTGCTTTCAGGGAAGGCGGAAAGGAAGGGAGTGTGACGAGGACTGTGTTGGCTGCTTTCACACATGTGGTTGCTTTTACTCCTTGCGGCCATTCTGTAGCGTAGAGGTTGTTCCCATTTCATAGACGAGGAAACTGAGGTTCAGTGATGTGAGGGAGCTGGCCCAAGGTCCCAAAGCAGGTACTAGCTGGAGCAAGGATTAACATCCAGATCTCAATGGACTGCGAAGGCCTTGCTCCTTCCCTACACTACAATGTCGGGAGAGAGCTGGGACTTTGGGATTGCTCCTGAGGCCACAGGCAACTACAGGGACAGCCGAGGAGCGGACAGGCCAGGCGCCCACCCCAGGTGCTTCCTCACAAGCTTTTGCTCAGTCATCTGTGTCTTCCCTTCACCGAGTAAGGCTCAAAGGAAATGCCTCGCCGCTCTCCAAGCCTGTGCTGGAGGCAGAGAGCTGGTGTCTAAGAGAGGCAGAAAGAGGGCTAGTGACCTCAGCTCAGAGGAAAGCCCCTCCTAGAGCCAGAGTGGCCCTCTCCGCACCCTCTCAGGGCGATTCTGGAGCCCTTGCCAAGCCTCCTCTGCTTGGGTTTTTCCAGCGGTCCAGGGAAATTCCAGGAGTCGAGGATTTCAGCGTTTCTCACACACAGTCGCACCTGCTTCCTCACGCTCGGCCACGGCCGGTCTTCGGAATCCGGATGTGCAAGCAGGTCTGTGCACACGCGCACACGGACACACGCTGCAGTGATCAGCTAATTCCACCAGCCACCCACAGAAGCCCCTACCCTCGTCCTGTTTGCACTCCAGCGACTCACACCTCACGCTGCCCAACACAGAGCAGTGTCAGCCAAGCAGCGGGCGGGAGCTGCCACTCCCTCCTCCTCTGACTTCGCTCTCCCCCTTTTCTTCCCCTTCCTCTTCCTCCTCCCACACAGCGTTGCCTCCCTCTTCCAAAAGACCACCCATGCTTAGCCACCTCTCACGTCAACACAGATGCCATCTTCCCGGGTCTCACCGTCACAGAGCATGAAGCTGAGAGCCGAGTCTGCTGGGTGTGGGTAGCCACAGGCCCAGGGAGGCCTCCAGCAGCCGCCCTCAGTGGCAGGTGGGTTCTAGAGAAATGGGTGACAGGAAGCTTTTGAGGAGCAGCAGGCCAGGCCAGAGAGCTCTGTGGGGCACTATAGGACTCGGCAAGAGGTCCACCTCAAGAAGATTCCATCAGGGAAGTATGGCTAGACAACATAGTGGTTGAGAACAGACTGAAGCCAGACTGCCATGTGACATGGGACAGTTACTTAATCTGTCTGTGTCTCCTTTTCCTCATCTGTAAAACTGGGACAATAATAGTAACCTACGTCCTCGGGTGGTTCTGAGATCAGGTGAATGAATGCGTGGAAAACGCTTATCCAGGGCCTGGCACAGAGGAATCACTCCATAAAGGTGTGCTGTGATTTGAAGGATCAAATATACCAGCGTCTCTCCATGACCCAGCAGCCACACACACGCACACCAGCCATGCATGTTCTCCTGCCCCTGCGGATGTCAAACCAGCCAACCGATCGCCCAGGCAGCACTGGCAGAGGCTGCTTGGTGGAAGCAACCTCAGTCGCTGCTCATCCTCCATCTGTCGGCCAGTCCCTCTCCAAGAACTAAACTCCTGATTCTGACCCCCAGCCCAGGGCAAGGCTCACACTGGCTCCTGAGAACTGCTTGTGCATATCTCTTTCCAAATCTGCATTTGATGATGTCATATCTTGAATTCAGCCACTGTGGGAGTATTTACACCACGGTAATTGACAAACACGACAAATCAGGGCTTTTTTCCCTTCCAGTGAGCAAGTTGTTAAATATTTACCAGCACACCACTGCTTGTACCAACCAATCCATTCCTCTACATCACAGCCTGGGACCCTTCTCTAGACGACAATTGCTGTTCTTCCGGACACTGGATCCACCTGGAGCTGACTCCTGGCAGCAGCCTTGCCCCATCTGATTAATATCCACTGACTACTTCCTCCTGGAACCTCAGGACCAACTGTCGACTGTGTCCCTGCCCTTTGGCACGAAACTTTGCCCACTAGGCAGCCCCCCTCCCTGCTAGCCAGGCCATTCCTCGGCCTCTATCCTGAGCGAGTATGGGAGTCTCACACCAGGACTCTGCCGCTTCCCCTTCTCCGCCAGCACAGTTTTCCCCAAAGAGCCAGCAGCCTCATATCTCAGTCCTGAGTAAGCCATGATGAGGCAGCTGCTATAGTTCTGAAAAGCAGTCTAAGATTTAGCAAGTCTTAACCATTTGCTGCACTAGGGAGCAGGAGGCCTGGAAGGGAAGCATGATCCAGGGCGGTGGTCGCCTTCTCTTGCTGGCTGAGTGGGCCAGCTTATTTATTCATTAGAAGAAGCTGCACGAGGGCAGGATTTGACATCTGTTTGTTTTTTTGCTGGGATTTCCAGTACTTCGATCAGTGCTGGGCGCTTACTAAGTGTTCAATAAATATAGGTTGAATGAATGAATGAACGAATGAATTTGCTCATTCAACAAATGTTCGTTTCCCCAAGCTTTCACTCAGCACCAGGGCGTTTTGGATCCTGGCGATCCAAAGTGAACAAGATATGGCCCCTGCCCTCAAGGAGCTTCTGGTCCCGTGGGCCACGGTCCCAACGAAGCCTGGGGATAACTACAGGGGCAGAGGCCCCCAGCTTCCAGACCAAGATGGGGCGCCATGTGGGCCAGAGGAGCCGTGGCGTTTGTCTGCACTTGCTCAGTGGACCGCGCTGGCTGCTGGCGCGGTGGCCGCCCAAGGCCTCTCGGCCAGAACAAAGTTCTCACTCCCTTGCCCCCGACCCCGCCCACCCAAGGAAGCTGAGCTGTTGGCCGAGAGAGAGGAATCAGGCAGGGAATCCCGGCCCCTGCCTGCCCCAGACTGGGCCCAGAAGGGCCTGGCATGCTTCTAATATCAAGCAGCAAATTCAGTCAGGCAGATGAGAATTCCTATTATTTTAATATATTTAGAAGAGAGTTTAAGGTGGATTTTGTTCCATGCTGTATATTTTTACAGCATGAGGTCAGGCCACTCTGATAAATGCCGTAATGCAGGCAGGAGGGGGCCTTGGGAAAGGGTGAGTGAGCGAAAGAGTAGAAAGAGGGAGAGGGAGAGACAGAGACAGAGACAGGCAGAGACACAGAGAGAAAGTCGTAGAGACAGAGCGACAGGGAGAAAGGCCGTATGTGCATCTATAAATCTGCCTTTTGCACGTATGTCTATGACTCCATGTGTGTTTCTGGGTCTGTTTGTTGTTTGAGTCGACAAATCCATTTGGGAATAAATAGGATGATTTTTCCACCTGCAGGAAACGAGGCAGCCAAAGGCTGATTGGGGCTGCTCCACTCTGCTGCTCTCAGAAGGCCTCGGGCTGGGACTCGGGTTGCTCCTGAGGCCAGGCCCTGGCTCTGCCTGCAAACTGAGATGCAGGCAGCCTGCCAGAGAGGCGGGGCGGTCCGAGGAGCCCTAAAGGCCCTCCTCTGAGGTAATCCTCGCCAGGAGAGGGGCTCTGGGCCCCCAGATGCCCCCGCCGCACTGGCTGCGCCATGCGGCTCCTCACTCACCTTCCCTGGAGTTCCCCCGTCCTGCCCTCGGAAGCCGGCGCACACGGCTCCCGGCACCCCGGAGCAATGCCACTGGAGCATGAGGACTCGTGGTGCCTTTCCTGAGACATGAGCATGGCAGAAAGGGGGTGACTAGCCAGGCTGGGAGGAAGGTTTTCCAGTCTGGAGGCCGGGGGATGGATAAGATGACCTTTGGAGGACTTTCTCAGCATAGAAATATTTGGCCGAAAGTTTTCTCCCATTGCCGAGCTTGGGGTACTAAGATGGGATGGAGTTCTCAGTTTCAGGAGAACTTGCACCGGCTCAGAGTCCCAGCAGGGGCCCGAGGGTTGACGCTGGTGCCAAAAGCCCCCTGGCACAGCCCAGGTTGACAGGTGATCTGGAGAGCCACTGAATCCACCCGCCTGTTCCTGGACAAGTGCCTCCCCTACGAACCAGCATGGTGCACATCTGCCCCGTAGAGCAGTCAGCGGGACGCGGGCGGTGGATCACGATCCACTTCCACACCCCCGGGCACTCGAGAGGGAGTCAGCTTGGTAAACCTTTCCCCTAGGAAGGAGGAGGGAGAGGGGCTCCCACCTGCTGCCTCCGCCTCACTCTCCGGCCCCACGAGCCCCACTCTCGGGCCAGCTCACGAAGAGGGACAAGTCTGCCCCAGTTATCTCTTCAGCCTAGCTTAGTGGCCTCTTTTTTTTTCCTTTTTGGAGAAGGACCAGAAAATGACCACATACAGGACTAGAGGATAGGGACAGTGAGAGTGAGAGAAAGAGGAGAAAGACAAAGGCCACATTGTTATCTCTTTCCAAAAAATGTAAGCATTTCTTCAAAGTGGGATGGCTGGCCAGCCTCTAACTCTGAGTGTAACTTTGGGATAGGGTGTCAGAGTCGAGGAGGCTCTGCCTTTGCCCCTTCTCTTCACCAGAAGATGGCAAGTTGCTTTGTGGCTTGTCCCCACTCTGTTTCCCCCCACCTCTGGTGCAGGCCCACCCACTGCCACCCTCGGGGATGGCATACATGTCAAGGCCAGGTGATCCGGCCAGACCTTGGCACCTTGGAAAACTCCTACTGCCAGCATTCAAGGGCTGAGGATCAGGAGATACTCAGCTTTATCAATTTCTGTCTCTGTTATATCATCCACAAGCTTCCATTGAGTGCCTATTGTATGCATCAGGGCATCAGAAAGGGGGACTTTGGCACAGAGGGTAGAAAATGCTTAAGAACTGGGCAATCTCAGGGAAATCTCTCTAGGCAGAGAAAGTGCCCAGGTGCTGGGCTTACTGCTGAGGCCTGGAGCCAAAGCCGAGGTGAAGCTGGGAAAGGCCACCTTAGGGTCTGGGTGGCCATGGCACAGTAGTTGTGGGCTAATGCACAGAGCTTGCTCTAGGAGCCAACCAAATGGGCCAGAGTGTTCCCCGGCAGAAACCAAGGGGGAGGGGGACCGCAGAGGAGGCTGGGATACTCCTTAGCCTGGCCTACTGTGGAGGCAGGTAGGAAGTCCCCCACCACTGCCACCAGTGTGGCATCCGTGGCAGAAGTGGCATCCAGGATGCCAGGTCAGTGAGAGGGTCTTGCCTAGGGGTGCCCTAGAGCAGTGGTCCCCGAACTTTTCGGCACCAGGGACTGGTTTCATGGGAGACAATTTTTCCACAGACGTGGGGTTGGAGGGTGGGGTGGGTGGGCAGAGCTCGGGCGGTGATGCCAGCGACGGGGAGTGGCTGTACGTACAGATCAAGCTTCCCTGGCTCACTTGCCCGCCACTCACCTCCTACAGGACAATTTTTCCACAGGGCAAGGGTTGTGGGGGGTGCATGGCAGAGCTCTGAAGCCCTGTCCCTAATAGGCCACAGACTGGTACCAGTCCACATCCCAGGGGGTGGGGACCGCAGCCCTAGAGGCAGTCCAGCCTCTGACAGCAGCAGCCTGGGAGGGTTTCTTTAGAGAGTGGGTGGCTCTACCCACGAGCATGCGTAGGCGAGAGGGCGCATGTGCAATGTGTGTGCCCATTTTCTGTCCATGCAGCAAAGGGGGCTTGGGCAGCTGACCCTTGCCTGCAGCCTCCGCAGTCCAGCAGAGATGAAGGACAGTGTAAAGATGTCACCGCCTGCCTGTCCAGCCCAAGGCCGAGCTTACCTCCTCTCAGAAACCTTTGCTGTGAAGACAGTTCCCAAAGTGTAGCCACCTGGTATTTCTCTCCCACCTTACTGGCTTCTAAGGAAGCCAGCGTCTTTCTGTCTGGATCTCCGGGCAGAGAGCTCAGAGCACACCAAGCTCCCTGGAGGCTTGGCCTCCTGTGGTCCCTCACAGCTACCACCTGAAACAAGCCTCTCTCGCTCCCCCCAGCCCCATCCTTGCGCCCCTGCGCTCACTGTTCTACTCTCTTGTCCAGCTAATAGCCGTTCCCAGCAGCCATTCACCCTGCAGCCAAGCGTCCCTCCGTCGTCCACCTGGGTGCCCCAGTTGCTCTAGGTGGCCCCACCACTTTCTGTCTCCCTCTCCAGGATTACCTCTTGGCCTTCGTCTACACTCACTCCAAGTTTCCCACGTTCAATTCTTCCAGAAATCACCAAAGTCTAAAAGCTCCGGCGATTACCGCTGCCGCAATTAGCCCCGAATCTCTCTGTCCCCAGCAGACTGGGCAGGGGAGGACTTCTCTCAGCCGGTGATCTTCATCTCTATTGCCATGGCCTCTCTTGAGGAGGCAGAGCTTTGTGCCAGAAAGCCCTGCCCCAGGTGTTGGAAGCCTGAGCTGTGGCCTCAGCTCTGCCACTGTCTCACTGTGCAGCTTTGAGCAGTCACTCACCCTCTCTGAGCTCCCTGCTTCCCCAGCTGTCACATGTTGGCATTGGACCCAGCCATTTGCCAAGGTTCTTCCAGCTCTGAGATGATCTCAGTCTGTGTGCACACAGGGGATGTGCCGGCCCTCGCTGCAACCTCATGCCTGACTGTCGCAAACACCAGTGGCTCCCTGTGACTCTGGCTGGCCTGGCCCCTGGGGAAGGCCCATGTCAGAGGCTGGAGGCCCGAAGGAGGCACTCTCAGCTGCTTCAGCTCTTGTTCCCAGCCTCCTCCTCCCATGCTCCCTTCCTTGCCTGGTGCCCCAGCCGGCCCCAACCCCTTTTCGTGAGCCTCCTCCATCTGGCCCATCTCCCTTCCCTGGCCCCTACCCCACCACGCCCCCCTTAAATGCTGGGCCCTGTTCAGGGATGGACGGGCTCTTTCCCCCTCCTTTCTGGTGTTTCGCCAGCCGGGAATTCCTTTGGAAACAGAGCCTGGAAATCCTCCCGTCTTCGGGAAGCGCTGGCCCCTACCCCAGCGGCCCAGCTGCCGAGCCCAGGCCTGTGGCAGGTGTGTGTGTCGGGGGCTGGCCCTGGAGATTTATAACCTGAGGCAGGAGGGAGGCGCTGCCTTTGGAAGCATTTCTTCTGTCCTCAAACAAAGGCCCGTGGCCAGGGCCCCCAGGGAAGCAAACAGGCAGGGAGGAAGCAACAGGCCTCGCTCTCACCTCTCCCCCGCTGCCGGCCACCCCATCTCTCCCTGCCTCGCTCTCGCATGGTGGCCGAGTCACTCCGTCTTTCTCACCTCGCTTCCCTTCTCCAGGTCCCACCCTTCCTACCATCAAAATGTCTCTCCTATCCGTCCCTTCATTCCCATCCCCAGCGTATCCTCAGCCTCCTTCCTAAGCAGCCTGTTGTCCACGCCATGGCTAGAGCCACCTTCCTAAACCACAGACCTGCCTACCTCGCTCCCTGTGGCCTACGGAACCCAGTCCCGACTGACTCACCTGCTACTCAGGGCTCCTCTCCCATCGTCTGAACTCACACGTCCTGCACTTGGGGCACACAGGGCTCCCCTTGTTTTCCAAAATAGGGTCATCCAGCCTTTCCCGGGTGCCCCACAGGCACCTCAGAGTCTCCCTGTCCCAAAGCAAACGCCCCAGCCCACTCACCCTGCCCCTCCACAGTGCCCCAGAGCCAGGCATAGCATCACCAGCCACTCGGTGGGCTGCTCACTCCCCTCGCACCTGGCATTCGTTTGGGGACCAAGTCCCGTCAATCCATTGGCTCTGCCATCTCATGACACCTTCACGCCATCCCTGCTGCCATCCCCCAGAACGCAACAGGACCACCTCCTGCCGGACATTCGCAGTAGCCTCCCCACGGCCTCCGTGCGATTCCGGCTGAGCTCTGCTCAGGCTCTGCCCTCCTTGAAACCGACCGCCTGCAGGACCCGCTGTCCTCCCAGCTTGCTCCCCAAGGCCGCCATTTCAGCCCTTGCCACGCGGAGCTCCGTGCAGTCTCCGAACCTGACTCACAACTCGCTCGTCCCTGTTCCTTGCTTTTACTCGAGCCCTGCACCTAGCACGTCCTCCAACCTCTCCGCTCGCTCGGGTTCCTGGCGAGCGCTTCCCCCTCCAGGAAGCCTGCCCTGAGCCTCCCTGTTGGCAACAACTGGCCTCTCCTCTAAGCCCCTGTGAGTTTTCTGTCCAGGTTTAGCGCAGTGGTTAAGAGCACGGGCTCGAGAGTCCGCCTCCGTGGGTACAACAGAACGCCAGCTCTGACCCCGCCAGTTCCTAGGGCAGTGCACATACCGGCTTTGGGTCTCCGCTTCCTAGCCTGCAAAATGCAGACAGGTGTAGCCGCTGCTCATAGGGCCCTTGTGAGAACGAAATGATGACTCTGTGTGCAGTGCTCAGGACAGGGCCTGCCACGGGGAAAGTGCTGTATCCGTGTTATCGGGGTTATTATTAGCGATGTGACCTCCTTTACTGGTCTGACAGACCCTCACGGGCAAGAACCAAGTCACATCCCGTTGTCACCCACGCTGGAGGTGCTCAGAGACATTTGCGGACTGAACTGAGGCTACCTGCCCCCTGACACCCCAGGCCCCTGCAGCGCCCAGAAGGAAGGAGGGGGCTGAGAAACAGGAAATGCCTTCCCCTCCCTGATGTATGTGCGGCCCGGGGAGCTGAACGCCCCTGTGCGCGGGGGTGATGGGGACGAATCGGGGGGAATTCAGAGGAATGAAGTCCTTGAGCCCTTGGGAAAGGGCAGGCCCAGCTGAGGAGAAAGATGAAAGCGGTTCCATGTGTGTGGCTTGGCTGAAGGACAGCACTGGGTGCGGCAGGGGACATGATAACCGGAGACAGGGATTCCAGCAGTGCAAACAAGCTGAAGAGGGGGAGGGCTGGGAGCTCCGTCACGGTGGGGCCGCTCTGCTCAAGCCATTGCCCTCTCGAAATGCAAGCCTGGAACTTCCTGCAGACCCAGGGGGTCCTGCAGGCCCCCTCCTCCTACGCGCCTGGACAGAGGACTCTCCATGCTGCTTCCCAGGGCCGGCAGTTCTGTGCAGTCCTGGCCCTGGGAGGGAAGGGACCCCAGCCAGCCTCTGCCCCTGTCTACCCATAGCTGTCTGAGACTGGGTCTGAGGAGTGCTGCGCATTACCTGCAAGTCCAGGACAGGCCTGGGGGGTTCTGAGCCCTGCCTCCTCCTCCTTCCCAGCCCCTCCCCCCAGCTTCAAGCCATTGTTTTCAGACCATGGACCTCTGCCCTCTCCTCCCGGGTACTAAGGGGCAACTCAGGGGCATGGAGAGGCCGGGAGGAAATATTGGAAATGGCCTCCATCCTCCCCTCAGATCCGGGCTTCATCGTCCTTGGGCCAAGATAAATAAAGCAAGCAAGGGAGAGGCCTCTGCATGCTCAGCGCTGATGGCTAAGCAGGCCCTGGAGTGGGAGTGGCGGGCTGAGCATCAGTCTACCCAGGGCTGCTCTGGGCGCCTTGCAACCCTTCTCCCAAAGGAACGTGGTGGAGGGGTGGCCAGGCCAGGTGCCCAGGACTCAGTGGCATAACGAGCAAGCAGAGTGCCCCCTCTGTGCTGCCTTCCTGGCACAGAACTTTCCTGGGGTGCTGAGTCTGAGAGCTCTGGAGGGAGAGCCAGGGCACCTAGGAAGAGGGGGAGCTTCCCGTCTTTAGCCTGCCCAGGACTCTGGGCCCGCTTCCTGAGCTCAGGGAGTTGAAGCGCCCTCAGAGTGGGGAACCAGGAGGACCAAAGGCCCAGAACCCCAGGAACTGAGGGGTTCCCTGGGGACCTCTGCTGGGCACCTTACACCCTGACCCCTGAGGGGGTCAGACTGAGCCCTCGAGGTCACGGCTTAACAAAAGAACATAAATCTTGAGTGAAACAGCCCAAGTTCAAATCCAGCCTCTGTGCTGTGTTATTGACGAGTCCTGGACAAGCCCTTTCTCTTCTCCAAGCCTTACTTTCCCGTCCTGAAACGCACAGCAGAATCTCCACCTCACAGGCCCGTTGGCAGGAGTCCATGGACTAACGATGTGCAAGGGCCCGGCGCATAGTAGGTGTGAGCTTCTTTTCCTTTTCCCGCACTGGGCAAGGGAAATGCGGCCATTCGAGGGGTGATACTGCGGTGTCCCGAGGGAGGAGCTCTTGGCTGGCTGTGACTCCCAGGCTGACTGCAGGGAGTCTGCATTGGCTCCTCTCACTCGAAGGTCATAGAATGACCGTGGAAGTATCAAAGCCCTTGCCACCTGGGCCAGGTGGGAGGGCTCTCTGACCCTCCAAGCACAGTCTCACTAAAGGAGGTTCTTCCTCTGCAGACCCTCCGGGCTGTCCCTTCACCTCCAGCCATCGCTGCCATCTCAGACTTGCACATGGCCCTCCCCGGAGCTGCAGGCAGGCCTCTTCGGCAGCTCTCGGGTCGAGTCTCAGCTTTGCCCGTGGAGATCTTCCTTTGAGTTGCACATTGTCAGGGCCATTCTTTGCCTTTTGGACAAAGATCGCCAATACCTCTGCCGTGCTCAAGGCCAACAGCCCACCCCTAGGCCTGCTTTGTTACTTGCTTCATTTAGGAAGTCACTGGAGCAAGGGCTGGCCTGCAAAGGCCCACCCCACAGTGGCAAGGGCCAAAGAAAAGAGCCTGGGGGTGAAGGCTAGGAGATATCAGTGCTAGTTCCAATTCCTCAACTCAGTCCTTGTGTCGTCTTTGCAATCCACTTCCTCTTTGAAACTCGGTTTTGCCATCTGTAAAATGGAGGTCCCAATTCTTGCACCCAAGGGCTCTTGGGAAGTACACAAATGTTAACGGCAATAGAAAGAATGTTTTGGCTTGAAGACCTGGAACTCAACCTTTCGGCTTGGCTTAGCTCTATGCCAGTGAAGGACACGCAGAACACGCAGGGACCCCAATCCCAATTGCTGTTCCTCAGCCGTCTCCATTTGCTTAGATGCCAAGATCGCCCACTCCTTACAGTTCACGGGTTCCCCTCAGTTCTTTGTGAGAAAAATTGCTCCATGGGTTCTGAATCTTCACTGTTTAGAAACGCTTTGTGTCTAGCCCAAATCCTGTCCCCTGCAGTTCCAACTCAGGTCTATACATCTCAGGCATCTTCCTAGCCTGGCTTCTCTTTCCTCTCCCCTCAACTCCTGCCCTGGCCTCCGAGGGGAGCGTAGGGCGGAGAGCAAAGAGTGGCCTTGTGCTTGGCCTGATGGAACAGACCGTGAGGCAGCATCGCTCTTCCTGAAGCCCCTCGGCTGCCCCACACCCTCGGCCTCCCCCTCATGTCACCCTGGCCGCGCCGCTCCAGCCAGAATACTACGGTCTCTCACCAGCATTGGAACTAGGATGCCAGCCCTGACTTTCCTCTCCCCTGGCAGCTCCGTGGCATTGATAAGCCCCAAGTTTATGGCAGAGAAAAAACGAAGCCCACATTACCCCACCAGGGTCCAGGCCCCACCCAGCAGAAGGCGCGGTGGAGGTGGGGTGGCGGGCGCTGTGTGCATTTGCTATGGGGGCAGCTCCCCCCTGAGTTCGAGGCTAAAGGGGACGCCTTCCCCAGGAATCTGCGGCCAAATTGCTGAGCTGTTCACAGTGACCTGGAGATGATGTTTGGAAATCTGATTTGTGATAACATAATGTTCCTTTTAAGTAACGCTGGCTGGAGAGGGAAGGAGGAAAAAACGACCAAGAAAAACAACCTTATTGAGGTTTAAAAGGGGACGCTGTCGTGGCCGCCTCCTTAATCTCCCAAATCATTTTCCTCTCTTCCCCCTCCTCCTCCTGCCCCAGACCTGCTTTTGTTTATAACAATCTCTTGGAAAGAAGATTGAAAGTGAAATCCGTTTCCTTGCTTAAATATATATATTTAAAGGGGGGAAGAAAGCGCTCTCTCCCCACCCCCCGGCCGCCCCTCCCCTGAGCCTGCTCTGCGCTGGTCGGTCAGCATGGGCTCTCCGCCGCCCACTCATCGCCCCATCACAGGAGGACCATTAAGGCAGGAAAATAGGCCGGGGGTGGGATGGGAAGCTGGGGGGGGGGCAGCAAGGACACCACTTATTCCCTGACTCCAGGCACTATTTATATAGTGGCTGGTGGCCAGCAGTCCAATATCTCCAGAGGAGAATAAATACAGTATGAGGGGGCAAAGTTAGACACAAGGCAGGACTTCCACTTTCATTATTTAACAAGGCATACTTGGCCTAGTAGTGAAGAGTTGAGAGATTTTAGTTGTATTCCCCAATGAATGAGTGACCCCACTCCCCCACACCCATCTGGCCAGAGCTTACTTTGAGACAGAGGGAGGGAAAGATGAAACATCTGTATCACCCAGCAGGAGAGGATGAGGCGGGAGCCGAGGGGACCTCCCATTGAGGAGGAGACCCTTGTGTGGAGAGATGGACTCCGAGGGGGGAGGGTGAGGGATATCTAGGGAGGGACCAGCATACCCAGCAGTGGCTGCCATGGCTGTTGGCCCAGCAACACCCGCCGCACACACACACACATGCTCGCACCATGCTTCTCTGCCCTGCCAGGGCACGTGCCTGACATCTCAGGTGGCATCTCGTGCACCACCCACCATTTGGCCTTCTCCCTGGTGTTCCACAGCTCCTTGCCTAGTCCGAAGCCAGCCAGCAGGCCCAGCAGGGCAGGACGGGGCAGGCTGAAGGGAGAAGGAGGTGCAGACAGCCCGCCATGCAGCCAGCATGGCCGCCTGCCAGCCCGAGATGGATTCCTCTGACCCCGGCCTCTCAGGAAAACCTGCTTCCCCGGCCCTTGGTGCCGGGCCCCCTGCCTGCCAGGGGCTGTGCTTCAAGAGAAGGAACAGAGAGGGCCTTTTGGTGTTCTTTTCAGGGGGCCTTGCTCCCCCTGCCCCATCCAGGGCATGTTATTACTATCAGAAATATCAGACATTTCAACTCAAATTAAAGTCAGGTTAAATGTCTCCACTGCAGAAATTCCACATGGTTCCAGATGGAGAGGAGGGACTCCCTCTCAGCCTGCTGCCTTCTCTCCCTCCCTCCCCAAGAGTGGAACAAAAGCATTAACTTATAGTATGTTTTCAGACCATTCAGTCTGATCTTTCCAGCTCATAGATGGGGAAACTGAGGCCTAGAGTGAGGAATAGCCTTGCCCAAGTTCACACAGCAGGTTAGTGGCAGAGCTAAGACTAGGACCCTGATCTCTAGCCCACAGTGTTTTTGTCACAGCACACATTTGCAACCCTGTCAGACCTGAAACTTCTCTTGACATTGAAAACTTCAAAATTGCCACCAGAGGTGGCCTAGCATCTCTGATGTTGGGACAAAAGCAGGAGGCAGCTTCTCTTAACTCCTGGACCATAAAAGTCACATACCGTTGCTTGATACAAAGGCTGTATAATCATGGGCTTGTCCCTACCCTTCTCTGAGTCTGTTTCCTCATCTGTGAGACGAGAAATGTAGGAGACCACTGTTTTCATTTGCTCAGCATCCATTCCTTCTTTTCCATAATAGCCAACAAAATTTTCATGGGAAACTACCCCTCCCCCACTGTGAGCCCATGTGAGTCAGCTCCATGGTTGACAGATGATCCAACCTCGGCCAACTAGAGCATTCAATCATACTGGTTGGAGTGATTAGTTTATGCAGAGTCATGTGACCCCAGCTGGGCCAATACAAACCCTCCCTGGGACTTTTGGTAAAAGTGTAGAGAAAGAGACACTGGAGATTGATCGGCTAGAAGACATAGCCTACAGTTTCTGGAGCTCTGGGAGAACAGCCTGCCTGAGAGTGAGGCCCACAGAGAGAAGTGGGCATCCAACAGATAGACAGATGTCACTTGAGCCTGAAATCTAGCATTGCCTGACCAGACCACCCTTGTACTTCTCATTTATGTGAACTAATAAGATCTCCTTTTGGCTTAGAACAGTTGGAGTTGGATTCCTGCCATTTGCAATAGAAGGAGGCCTCACTAATACAAGAGAGATTGGAGACATCACTGAATGGCAGAGTTGGAAGGGACCATAGGTGATTGCCTGGTAGAGACTTAGGGAAAATGAAGTGAATGAATAAACGAGTGTCTGAGATGCCCATGTCCTTTATGTGCTGATACAAAACCTCAGACATTTGCCGGCTGCATGTTTCCAGCTGCCTTGCCTGTAGTAGACAGTGTGTAGGCTTTGGAGTCAGACAGACCTGGCTTTGAACACTGGTTCCTCCATTTCCCATCTAGATAGTCTGGGACAAGCTCTCTCTCTAAGCCTCAAGTTTAGCCCAAGGAGATGTCGAAAAGCTTACAGGTGTAACCCAAGGGGATGAGATAAGGCACCATGACAAGACTTGGAATGTTAGGACAGCAGACATTTACAGGACTGTGTTCTAAGGGCAAAGGGATTGGCAAACATCCTCAGAGGCAGTTGGGGCAGAGCCAGGGAGGAACAACTCAAGAGTGGTGTAGATTGTGCGCAACTCCAGGGGGTTCTGTTCACATAGTCTATGATGAGAAGGGAGTGCCTTAGAGCTATCTAGTCCATAACCTGTGCAAACTCTCATGGCAGCACTAGGGCTGTGGCACACTGAAACTGACACCTGTGTTTTCTTCACTGAAGGCACATTCAGTTTTACTCTTTATACCTTTAAATGACTGGATCTGCAAGAATAATACTACCATAAAGCTATTGTTGGAAATAGGGTACAATTAGTATTCTACTGTGGCTGAGGGACCTGAGAATACCAAAATATTGTCCCAGACCAAAGCTAGCTCTCCCCACAAGGTTCCCAGGACAGAATTACATTCATAGAACAATAGCAAAGGAAAGCAAAGTAACACTTCATCGTTAGCTGGGCTTTGGGCCTCAAACCTCAATGTGAGACCTTGTACACCGGGCAGGAATGTACAGCCTAGACTTTAGTCCTGAGGGATCTCTTCCTACCATAAGGCCAAAGCTGAATCTCATATATTAGCTCACTCCTGCTGACTTCATGGAAGAAAGACACAAAAAAGAATGATGGCTGGTTAAAAGGTCTTTTTAAACCAGCATGCAGCTCCAGCCACGTAGATGAAAGAGTAAAAGAAGAGCAATCCACACCCCTGCCTGATATTTGGTGCAGAGTGACTTGACCCACTAATTAAAGGTGGGCCAATCAGTGTCCCGACAGCTACCGAATCTTTTTGGTGGGGGAGGAGGGCAGAGAAAGGGATTGTAGAAGGGAGCTTTTCTCAGCCCTGGCCCATAGATATCAGTGAGCCCTGGCTTAAGAAATAGGTAGGAGGGGAGTAAAATGGTGGACTGAGTATACATCGTAGACTCCTTCTCATAGCCCAAATCTCTACAAATGATAGATGCTATCAATTAAAAAAACTCATAACCATTCTGAAATCCACATGGAAACCAATACAAAGAGACAACAAAGAAGCTGAAAGAAAGGTATTTTCAGATGCTCAAGCACTCAAAAATGTTATCTGTTACAAATTCTCTCTGAAATAACCAATAGTGGTATATATATTGCACTAAGAAACAAAATGGATTCAAGCACAAAAAGTGGGAATTAAGA
Source organism: Propithecus coquereli (assembly GCF_000956105.1). Lineage (NCBI taxonomy): Eukaryota > Metazoa > Chordata > Mammalia > Primates > Indriidae > Propithecus > Propithecus coquereli. The sequence continues at coordinate 3,308,229 of NW_012133970.1, forward strand.
AACAGTGAGCAAAGAAACAAGTAAACCTGTAAGAGAACGTTATCAACACAAGAAGTGATGAGCGCCAGCACTGGCAGCGGGTAGAGTATAGGATCGCAAAGAGGGAGCAGGGGTAAGAAAATGCATACTAAGTTTCTTGCCTTACTTAGAGGGAGAAAAGACATATGGATTAATGTTAAGCATTGATAGGGAATGTATATGCTTTAGTATGGGTAAACCTTAGATGCTTAGAAGTAAAAAAAAATTTGAAAATACTTTTCAAATCATCATCGAAAATGAAATGGAACAAAGAAAAATTCTGTTCATCCAACAAAAGAAAGCAAAAGGAATGGAGAGAAAGCAATAAGAAAGCAGGCGGAATTTAAAAAAAAAACACGTAAAATTAGATGGCAGGAATTAGTCCCAAGCATATAGTCCAATCACAATAAATGTGAATATTTAATTGCCCTATTAAGAGACAGAGACTCTCAGATTAGGTCAAAAGCAATATGACTGTATGCCATTTACGAGACACATGTAAAACAAAATAACACAAAAAGATTGAAAATGAAAGAATTGAGAAAACATATTCAAGTGCCAACAAAAAGAAAGCAGATACAGCAATGTTAATATCAGACAAAACAAAACTCAAAGCAAAACGCATATTAAAAGATAAAAATTATTTCATTGATATTAGGTACAGACCCCAACAATGATATAATTGTAATGAAATTTTGCAACATAGGTTTAAAATCGAGATCAGCAAATCCACAATTGTATTATAAGAAACATACCTTCCTCAGAAATTTATACATCAATTGCTAACTTACTAACTAACCTACAAACTAAATAAGGACACGCAATATGGAAATGATACAATTAGCAAACTTGAACATATGTATGTTTGTACTAACAGAAAACGCACACACTTTTCAAATGCATATTGAGTACTTATAAAAATCAATGATGTATTAAGTCACAAGGGAAAACTCAACAAATTCCAAATAATAAAAACTGTATAGGGTCACATAATAACCACAGGTCAATAAAATAACAATTTAACAACAAAATAATAGTTTGAAATCTATGCCCTGTAAATAAGAGGGGAAAAACACACTTCTAATCTGGATAAAGAGAAATCAAAATGGAAATTATGAACTAATAAAAAATGAAAAGCAATCAAATCTCTACCTATCGAAACCAGTAAGATGTAATCAAGCAGTACTCAGAGAAAAATGCATGGCCTTAAATGCATTTATTAAAAAATAAGAGGGATACAAAAGAAATAAATCAAGCTTTCAAGAGCTAGGAAAAAACACAAATAATCACAAATGAAAGTAAAAGGAAGAAATTAATAAAGATAAAAGCATAAATCAATG
>NW_012133970.1:3309821-3342621 GCF_000956105.1 Propithecus coquereli
AAACTCCTGGGCTCAAGCGATTCTTCTGCCTCAGCCTCCCGAGTAGCTGGGACTACAGGCATGCGCCACCATGCCCGGCTAATTTTTTTTTCTATGTATTTTTAGTTGTCCAATTAATTTCTTTCTATTTTTAGTAGAGACGGGGTCTCGTTCTTGCTCAGGATGGTCTCGAACTCCTGAGCTCAAACAATCCTCCCGCCTCGGCCTCCCAGAGTGCTAGGATTACAGGCGTGAGCCACCGCGCCCGGCCAAGATTTTTTAATTTTACAAAGAAATTTGAAAACCTAGATGAAATTATTTTCTAGGAAATAATAAATTATGAAATACCAAGATTGTCTAAGAAGTAGTATAAAACTGGCTAAACCAATAATCATGGAAGGAATTGGAAGGGTAGTCAAAGATCTACCCTTAAAAATTGTGGTAGACAGCCTCTAGAATGGTCCACAATAGTCCCTACCTCCCCATCTTCACACCTTTGCTTAATCTCCTCCCCTTGAGTGTGGACTGGACCTTGTGACTTGCTTCTAGTGCATAGAATGTGGCAAAAGTGATGAAGTGTCCCTTCCAAAATTCGGTTACAGAAAGACAGTGACTTCCATCTTTCTGGCACTCAGGTTCTCCCATGCTGGGCTGGATGAAGCAAGTTGCTGTATTTTGGGCTGCTCTATGGAGAGGCCCACATGGCAAGGAACCGAGGGAGCCCTCTGGCCAACGTGGGGAGAAGGAAAACTTCCCCTTCCCCCCCGCCAAGGTTCACTGAAAGATCAACTCACAATAAGGCAGATTAATAAGAGAAAGAGATTACAAATTTATTTACCATCACAGAGAGCCATTACCGAATATCCCAATAGGGTCAAGAAGCTTATATATTCTCATTATAGAGGGGGGTGGGAGATGAGGAATATAGGTAATTATGTTGAGAGGCAGTAAATGGTTACTAGGGAGGATGAATAGATACTTGAGAGGATGAATAGATGCGGGGTTCGGGGGGAACAGATTGACTTGTAAATGATTCTCTTAGGAAATAGAATTAACCTGACAGACAGGTATTATCTTTAACATGGGTTGGTTCAGGTCTGATTGCATTCTTGATCTTTCCTGCAATATATTGGGAGAGCAGGGAGGAGAAAGAAAGGCAATTATTTTTCTTAGTGAGTCCATCTGGTTTTTATGAAGTTAGAGGGAAAGCTCTTCCAACCATGGTTTATCTCTAAGGGCCTTTCATTCAAAATGCTCTTCATACCAAGAAGTCATATTTTGGAGTGAAATTCCCTGAGCTCCTCCACCAACATCCAGAGAGGTCCTCAATTCAAAAACCCACAAGGAACTGAATCATGCCAACAGCCACATGAGTGAGCTTGGAATTGGATCCACCCCTACTCGAGCCTTGACTGAAGTCTGTGAGAGACCCTGGACTAGAGGTATCCAACTAAGCCACACCTGGTTTCTTGATTACAGTAACTGTGAGGTAATAAATGTCTGTTGTTTTAACCCATTACGTCTTGGGGTAACTTAATATACAGCAATATACAACTAACACAAATACAGGCAACAGGTTCAGATGATTTTCTTTACTACATAAACTGTTCCTGAGCATAGAAAAAGATGGGCAGCTATTGAACTCACTGTAGGAAGTTAGATAACCCTGATACTAAAGGTAGATAACAGGTTATGAGAAGCATATTACAAGCTAATCACATCAATGAAAAAGCCATAAATAAACATTTAGCAAATGAAATCTAATGAAATGCTGATTGAACCACAACTATGTAGAATTAACCTCCAAGAAAACAACATTTTTAAGAAGTATTTGGTACTTATTATGTACTAGGCTCTGTTCTAGGTTCTAGGTTCTTTTTTTGTGTATGACAAGGTCTTCCTCTGTTGCCTGGGCAGAGTGCAGCGGCATCATCCTAGCTCACTGCAACCTCACACTGCTGGGCTCAAGCGATCCTCCCACCTCAGCCTCCAGAGTAGCTGGGACTACAGGTACATGCCACCACACCTGGCTAATTTTTCTATTTCTTTGTAGAGACAGGGTCTCACTATGTTGCGCAGGTTGGTCTTGAACTCCTGGCCTCAAGCAATCCTCCAATCTTGGCCTCCCGAAGTGCTAGGATTACAGGTGTGAGCCACCGCCCCCCACCCTAGATTCTTCATATGTATAACATATGTAATATATATTTTTATATAAAATATGTATTAACTTACATAATCTTCATAACAACCTCATGTGGTAGCTCCTGTTATTTAGAAAACTGAGGATAGTAGAAGTTCCACAAGTCCCCAGCTAGTAAGTGGAGGAAAAGCTGGAATTTGAATCCACTTCACTATGTTGATTCAACATTAGAAAAATCTATCAAGCAATTCACTGTATTGTCATTAAAGGATAATAATTATACCATTATTTTAATAGATAATTTTTAAAAACACGCTAAAGTTAAATACCCATTTCTCATTAAAACAAAATAAAACTTTTGGAAACTAGAAGAAATCAGAAATTTGCAGCAAACATCACATTTAGTGGTTAATTATTAGAAGCCTTACTTACCGAAGTCCAGAACAAGACAAGAGCGCCCACCATCACATTCTTTTTCAGCATTGTACTGAAGATCCTAGCCAACGTAATGTGGCAAGAAATACATATTAACAGGTATAAATATTGGAAAATAAGATATAAATTATAGTTATTGCAGATGATACTATTGTCTACCTAGAAAATCCAAATGAAAAATTATTAGGATTAGTAAAAATTCAATTTACTGAACAGTTAAAACACCAGGATTAAAAATCATTAGACAATCCCTAAGTGTTTGAGTTTAAACACCACACCTTTAAATAACACATATGTATCAAAGAAGAGGTCTCAAGGGAAATTTAAAAATATTTCAAACTAAATCAAAATAAAAATACAACTTAAAGTTTGTGGGATACAGCAAAATCAGTGGTTAGAGGGAGATTTACAGGATTGAACGCATATACAGTCATGCGTCGCTTAACAACAGGGATACATTCTAAGAAATGTGTCATTACTTTCATTGCTGTGCAAACATCACAGAGTGTACTTACACCAACCTAGATGATACAGCGTATTGGACACCTAGGCCATGTGGTGTAGCCTATTGCTCCTAGGCTACAAACCTGCATAGCATGTTACTGAACTGAATACTATAGGCAATTGTAACACTATGGCAAGTATTTGTGTATCTAAACACAGAAAAGGCACAGTAAAAATTTGGTATTATAATCTTATGGGATCACTATGGTACATGTGGTCTGTCATTGACAGAAATGTTACAAGGCACATGGCTGTTTTACAGAGGTAGAAAGATCTAAAATCTATCATCTGAGCTTCCACCTTAGGACACTAAAAAGAAAAAAAAAGAAAAGCAATTTAAGCCTGAAGAAAGTAGAAGAAAAGAAATGATAAAAATTAGAACAGAGATCAGTGAAATTGAAAAAGGAAAAACAATAGAGAAAGTCAACAAAATGAAAAGCTGGTTCTTTGAAAAGTTCAATAAAATTGTTAAATCTCTGGCCAGGCTAACAAGAAGAAAAGAGAGAAGACACAAATTACAAATATCAGAAATAAAAGAGGAGCAATCACTGCTGATCTCTTGGACTTTAAAAGTATAATAAAGAAATACTATGAACAACTCTAAGCCCACAAATCTGATAATCTAGATGAAGTGAGCAATTTCTCAAAAAACATGAAGTACCTGAACTCACACAAGGAGAAATAGATAATCCGACCAAGCCTATGTCTATTAAAGAAATTGAACCTGTAATTAATAACCCTCTGAATAAAAAATGCATGAGGCCCAGATGGTTTCACTGGTGAATGCTACCAAATACTTAGGGGAAAATTTATACTAACTTTCTACCATCTTTTCCAGAAAACAGAAACAGAGTATGTACTTCCTAACTCATTCTGTGAGGCCAGCATTACACCAATACCAAAACCAAATGAGATAAAGACATCACAAGAAAGGAAAACTACAAACTAATATCTCTTATGAATACAAATGCAAAAATCCTTCGCACAATATTAGCAAACCGAATCCAATAATGTATAAAAGGAATCATACACCATGAGGATATGGGATTTATTCCAGGTATGCAAAGCTGGTTCAAAATCAAAAAATCAATGTTGACTACTTTAACAATAAGTTAAAGAAGAAAAATCATATGGTCATATCAACCGATGCAGAAGGAGCATTTGACAAAATCCAACACCCATTCATGATAACTGTCAGTAAACCAGGAATAGAGGGGACTTCCCCAACTTGATAAAGAACACCTACAAAAACCTATGGCTAACATCATGTTTAATGGTGAGAAACTAGATGTTTTTCTGCTAAGACTGGCAAAGGAGCAAAAGCAACTCAGTGGGAAAAGGGGTAGTTTTTCCAACAAATGGTGGTAGAACAATTGGAAGCCCATAAGCCCCCCCAAAAAAAAAAACAGAAACAAAAACCTCAAGCCAAACCAAAACAAAAAACCCCAAAACCTAAACACAAACCCTACACCTTTCACAAAAATTAACTCTAAATGAGTCATAGGTCTAAATGTAAAACACAAAACTATAAAAACTTCTAGAAGAAAACATAAGAGAAGATCAAGGTGACCTTCAGTTTGTGGTGAGTTTTTGGATACGACACCAAAAGCATGACCCATGAAAGACAAGACCGATAAGTTATACTTTATTAAAATTGGAAACATCTACTCTGTGAAAGACACTGTTAGGAGAATCTAAAGATAAGGCACAGATTGAGAGAAAGTATTCGTAACACAAAAATCTGATGAAGGACTTGTATCCAAAATATAGAAAGAGTATTTAAAATGCAAAAATAAGAAAACAACCCAATTTAAAAACAGGTAAAAGAGTTAAACAGACACCACATTAAAGAAGATATGCAGATAGCAAACAAGCATATGAAAAGATACTCAGCATCATTTATCATTAGGGAGCTGCAGATTTAAACAACACTACACACTGATGAAAATGGTCCAAAAACTGACAATACCAATTGGCAGTGAGGATGTGGAGCAATGGGAACTCTCGTTTATTGCTAGTGGGAATGCAAAATGGTACAGCTATTTTAAAAGACGGTTTGGCAGTTTCTTACAAAGCTAAACATTGTCTTAACATACAATCCAGCAATTGTACTCTTGGGTATTTACTAAACTGACCTGAAAACTTGTGCCTACATAAGAACTTGCACACAGATGTTTATAGCAGCTTTATTCATAATTGCCCAAAACAGGAAGCAACAAAGATTCACCTATTCATAATTGCCTCAAACTGAAAGCAACAACAGATTCACCTACTCTTTAATTGGTGAATAGATAAAACAAAGTATCATACATCTATACAATGAAATAGTCACTGCTAAAAAGAAACAAGTTATCAAGCCACAGAAAGGTATGGATGAACCCTCGATGCATATTGCTAAGTAAAAGAAGTCAGTCTGATTCTCCTAACAGTGTCCCGGAACCCATAACCCCAGTCTAATCACGAGAAAATGATCAGACAAAGCCCAGCTGAGGGACATCCTACAAAGTACCTGAGCACCACTCCTCACAGCCGTCCAGGTCATCGGTCACCGAAAACAAGGGACGTCTGAGAAACTGCCACAGCCAACAGGAGCCTAAGGCGACATGACGACTAAATGCAATGTGGTACCCTGGATGGGATCCTGGGACAGAAAAAGGACATTAGATTAAAACAAAGAAAATATGAATGAACCATGAACTTGTAGTTAATAATAATATATCAATATTGGTTCATTAATGGCAGCACACAATCACAGTAGCGTAAGTTGTTACTGATAGGAAAATGAGTATGGCATATATGGGAATTCTCTGTACTCTCTTTGGAATTTTTCTGTAAATCTAAAACTATTCCAAAATGAAAAGTTTATTTAAAAAGAAATCAATAGAAACCAGCAATAAGCAATTAGAAAATAAAATAGATAAATGGGTTCCTTTCACAAAAGCAGCAAAACTATAAAATACCTAAGGAAAAACCAAACAAGAAGCATGCCAGACATATAGAAAGAAGACTGTAAAATCTTACTGAAGAGCATTGAAAGAGATCTAAATAAATGGAGAAACATACATGCTCTTGGATAAGAAAACTCAATATTGTAAAGATATCAGTTTTTTTCCCAAGCTAATCTATAAATTTAATTCAATCACAGTCAAATTCCCAGCAGGAGTTTTCACAGAACTTGACAAATTGATTAGAAAATTCATGTGTGAGAGAAAATGCGCAAGAATGGCTAAGACAATTTTGAAAGGGAAGAACAATGAACAAGGAGACTTGCTTTACCATACATCAAAATATTTTATACATTTCTAGGAGTAAAAACCATGTGTTAGAGCTCTATTCAAAACAGATAACAATGAGTATGGCATAAACTGAGACCAATCAGAATGTACAAGGGCTCTAAATAGCCAATTTGGCTTGAGGCAGGATTACTGGCCTAATAACCAGCCCTCACACTGAATAGAGACCAGAAACACATCCGTGTGTACGTGGTAATCTGGTATTTAATGAAGGCGGCTTTTCAAATCAGTAGGGAAAGAATGGTCTATTCAATAAATGGTATTGAGGCAATTGGCTATGTATTTGGGAAAAAATTTAGATCCTTTCTTCACACCATTTAAAAATGAAATTCCAGACAAATTAAAGGCATAAAATGTAAAATACAAAATATAATGCTATTATAAGAAAATATTGAGAAGCATGGTTAAAATATTGATGTAGGTAAAACCTTCTTTTAAAGAAACCACAGAAAGCAAAAGCTGAAAATGAAAAGATTGATACATTTGATGGCATCAAAATTCTAATATGTCTCTATGACAATAAGCACCATAAACAAAGTCGAAACACAAGTGACAGATTGGGAGAATGATTGGCAACTTTTATCCACGGTGGCCTTCCCGCTGTTTCTCCACCACCCCTCCCTTTTTGCTTTTTTTGCTTCAGCACATGTACAGTTGCTATTCCTAGTGTCTGAAATACTACATCTGTCCCCAAATCCTCTTGAGGGCTGAACGACTCGAATTTCACCTCCTCAGAGAGGCCTTGCCAAGCTGTCCAGTCCAGAGCAGCCACTCGCCAACTTTCTGAATCCACCCTGTCACCCTCCTCCTTTTTCCTCAGAGAAATGTTACCAGCAACGAGTGCGTCTGTATATTCGTTCACCATTTCTCTGTCTGGCCCCACCAGGATGTGTGCTCCGGGCGACCCAACACTTGGTCTGTCCTGTTTCCCGCTGTGTCCCCAGCACCTCGCACAGTGCCTGGCATACAACAGGTTTGCAATAAACATTTGTTGAATGAATTAATGTATGAATCTATGATTTATGGTGGACTCCTAGAAATAAGAAGAACCATTTACAGACGAGGAACTACAAGTATGGTCAATATTCAACCTCACAATTTATTAGCAAAATAAAATGTAAAAAGTAATTTTTAATCAGTGTACGTAGTTTGTAAGATTTATGAAAAGCCCATAAGGTCCCTGCCTTAGCACTTTCTATACTCAATTACAACTCCTTAGAGTCAAATATTTTCATCCCTTTTAGCAGAAAAATATTTTGCTCTGTATTTCTAAATTATGTACTGATATACCTTGATTTTCCAGTTTCGGATATTATGTGTTGACTTCTCATTCTGGAAGACAAGGATTTAGCTCTCTTATCATTCGCCTGAATAGACACAAGCACTTGCCTTCTTCCCATTGTCCTGATGGAGCTCTATCAATATTCAGCGTTTGCATTAATGTCACCATGAGCCCTGAGCTGTCTTATGATTACTTGCCCTTTCTTCAATACTTTTTGTGTCCCCCAGAGTTAATTATTGTCTCAATTTTTTGTGTTTCCTTGGTTTTCTGTGTACTTATAACTAATTCATAGCAACATGGTCTGTCAGAAGAGTAAATCTCATCTCAATATGCACAAACATCTTTTTCCTGGAATCTTCCATGATCCCGTCCCCGCCAGCCTTCTTGGGTTCTAGGATTGCTGCTTGGCTATTGCCTGGGGACTTCCCTTTTACTGCCATCCTGGAGATCAGCTCTGCCCTTCTCTTCTGTTGGAGTCCTGTTTCCTGGGCTTTACATCTACTTCCTTTTTGGTTTACTCTTCATTTTAATAGATTAGATCCTCCAGTAGCTTCTTGAGAAGGGGACCACGCAAAATATGTTTTGACAATATTTTCATCTGAACGTGTCTTCGTTTTATCCTCATAGTTGATTGGTAGTTCAAGTATAAAATTCTAAGTTGAAAATCATTTCTCTTAAAAATTTTAAGACATTGATTCATTATCTTCCAACTTCCAGTGTGCGGTTGAGGAGTTTGAAGCTGTTTTGATTCGTGAGGCTTTATATGCACCTGGTTGTGTTTGTTTGTTTGTTTGCCTTCTGGAACCTTTTAGGATCTCTTTGCCAAGTGTACTAAGCTTTGAGAGTCATGTGTTCCCACCATCTTGCTGTCCCCTCTGCTATGAGCCTGATGATACCCCAGACACAGGCTCCTCCTTCAGCTTGGGTCCTGGTGTGAAGACAACGTACAGCAGAACTGAAGTCAACATGCAGATAATTTATGCCATGAGCAAAAGATCGCTTTGTTGTTGCAAGTTATTGAGACGTTGGGGTTGTTTGTGTTTAGTTTTCTTCTGCTCCCTGTTTTGCGTCTATTTCCTCTGAATTAATTTCTGTTTATTTTGGTAAAGACCTTCCTCATTAAAGAAAGGACTTCCTCAAATGTCTGGTGATCCTTGGCTAGCTGCTCATTTCCAAGAGAGAGGAACTAAAAAGCTTTTTGGAATTCCATGTGCAGAATGTAGGATTTTTCAACTGGTCGCAGTACGGTGAGTTTTCTGGACTTTTTAGAGGACGCCCAAATACCAGATTCCCCAGAAAGGAAGCCTCCAATCCCTTGCAGAGAAAGGGAGACAATGTAGTGCCATGGCTGCCTGTGTTCTTGGAGCTGAGTGGGGAAAGACAACATGGAGGGCCCCAGTATCCAGCATGTAGATTGTCACTTTATTGTCCTGCTCCAGTGATGTCTGGAATATATCTGGTATCCCCATGTCCAGCCTCCCTGGCGTAAACCTCTGGCATTCTGCCAATATGGAAGAAGAGATTTGAAAGTCTAATTTTTCTCATACAGAGTTTCAAAGAATCCACTTGTTTTCAGCCCAAATATACCCCCACTTCCAGAGGTATCTCATGAGCCCCATTTCTGAGCATTTCTGAGGTTTGTGGAATGAATTGGTCTGCTTCCGGGCTTCTTCCACTGCCAGCCTGGGGTTCCCCTTTCTTTCCGGTTTCCACCATTTTGTTGAAATTGTCTCTTGTCTTATTCTCTTAGTCCTTTAACTCAATGCCTTTTACTGTCATTTTAGTGGGACTTGGACAGGAAAGAGCACTACATGTATTTGTTCAATCTGCCATGTTTAACTAGAAGTCTCGATTGACCAACAGGAAAGTGCTAAATAAGACAATAGCATGAGATACAGTTTCTTGCCTGTCTTACTGGCAATATGCTTGATAAGTCTTTGTAAGAGCTGCCCCAGATCACATTAACAATGGTCCGTGGCATACCCATGGGTAACGTAGAAGGGAAATGTCGTATCTGGGGTCTGACTGAATCAGCTGATCTACACTTCTGTTGAGTTAGAGGGAAGTGAGGCTTCTGTAGCAGCTACAGAGATGAGGGGGATGGAATCTTCAGAGAATCAGGTTATTGCTGAAAAAGGAGGTTAGAGATAGTTTCAAGGTTAAGGGGGGTTTCCATTGAATGAAGCAAGGGTTTGAAGGAACTAGAGCACCGGTGGAGAAGCTTGGGGAAGAATCAGTAGGAGGAATGGCAAGGAAATTGGGAAGGATGTTGTTGAATGGGAATGAGCCTTTTGGGAGAGGTAGGAGGATTGCACCAAGGGAGTGGAGTGAAAAATTATCCTGGTTTTCCGGAACTGAGATGGACCCGAGCTTTGGACTCTGTCCCTAATTCCTGTGTCTCAGTCAGGGCCACTGACTTTATCCATTCCCCTAGACTTGCTTCCCTTCTCCTAAGATGGGAGTGATCCTGCCCAAGTAGGATCTCTTTTTCCTGTGACCAAACAACGAGATAACCCACATTGTCGCCCACACTCGGTCAGCTAGGCTAAGAGAGGAAGGGCCCACCTGTGCCTGTGTGTGTATGTCCTGAGGCCAGGGGTTGCTCTCTAGGGGGTGTGGCTGAGTAGGTAAACCAGATGTATCCACGCATCACGACCTCTTTCCTCCTCCCACCATCAGGCTGAATTCCTTGCTGCCTCCTCTAGACTTCCACAGCACCCTTCATTCATTCATTCATTCAGTGCCAATCAAGTGCCAGAAACTGTTATAGGCACTGGAAGTACAGTAGTGAACAAAACAGGCAAAAGTCCCTGCCTTTGTGGAGCTGACAGTCTAGGCCTAGGCTGGAGGGGCTGAGAGCGGGTTGGGGTGGAGAGGAGCTAAGAAAGGACACACTGTATGTCTTATTCTCACTAAAGAAGAATGGTTGCCACAGCTCATTCCGGAGTAGGCGGGGGATCCGGACTTAGAGTGTCAGAGCAGAAAGGGTCCATGGTAGCAGTTACTTCCCTCAACCTCCAGTGCCACTCTGGTCAGAGCCACCGTCACCTCTCATCTGGATCCTAACCGGTGCCCTACTTCCCTCTTTTCCCCTTGCCCCTTCAGCCCATTTGCATGACAGCAGCGAAAGTGACCCTGCTGAAACCCAAGTAAGCCCTTGTCACTTCTATGCTCAAAGCCCTGCCCCGGCTCGCCATTTCACTTTGTAAGAGCCACAGCCTTGCCACGGCTTGCCAGGTCCTGCCTGCTTCCACGCTCATTTCCTCTCCAGATTCCTTATGCCTCCCCTCTCCTTCGCTGCCCCTGCCTCGGCCTCTTTTCTCTCTCTTCTCTCCTTCAACACCCCGAGCCCCGCTTCTGCCTCGAGGCTGCTGCACTTGCTGTTCCCTCTGCTTGGAATGCTCTTCCTCCGGTTAGCCACGCGGCCTGTGCCCCACTGCTTCGGGGAGGCCTTCCCTGCCCACTCGATTTTCCACCGCACCCCCCACTCCGCATCCACTCTTCTCATCTGTCGTTTTCTTTTTCTCCGTAACACTCCTCGCCACCCGGTAGACCCTCCACATTATCTGTCTTGTTTATTGCCTGTCCACCTTCGCTAACATGCAAGCGCCACGAGAGCAAGGCTTTTTGTCTATTTCGTTCACTGCTGTGTTCTCATCACTTAGTCCAGGCACATAGCAGGTGCCCAAAAAGTGTTCGTCGAATGAATGAATGAACGAATATGGATGGCCTTGAAACTTTGTTTTAGCAGCAGAGGCCAGGTTTGTCTGACTCCGGCAGGCTCTTTTGCCCCCACTACCCTCGCTCTTGGCAGGGAGAAGGGCGGGAAGGGAGACGAAATGCTGGGTATGCTCCAAGCGAGGCCTCACGCAGATGACCACCCTGCAGCTGGAGGTTCTGAACCCTTGAGGTTATTTTTTCAAAATAAAAATAGTTTTATTGCTTGTTTTCTTCTAAATATATAAAGAATAAAGGTTCACAGTAGACAATTTTCAGGCGCTCCATAAATGAACGTGTTCCCCTTTCCAACCCTGCCCCCAACACCTCCTCTCCCGAACGCTGCCCACCTCGTTTTCTTCCCTTAACAACTGCGTCAGGGATTCCTTTCCGTACCGACACTGAAAGAGCGCCACCGCCACCGTTGTTTTCAATAGCTGCTGCGTATGAATACAGCATAATTCATTTAAGCAAGGCCCTGTTTTCCACTATAGTAAACAGCCCGGCCGTGAACATCCTGGTACAGACAGCCTTGCTGTCTTGACCCATTACTTCCTTAGGATGAATTCCCAGAAGTGCAGTCGCTGGGTCACCCGGGCTCCCTGTTGGAAGATTCCTGATACTATTGTCCAAATGTGGGAGGACTTGAATTCTAAAGGAATTGGAGCTCCCTTCTGCCCTGAATTTTCCCCCCATAGCTCTTCTTGCCTGCCTCACACTCCTTCCTCCAAGGGAGCCAATGCAGAACAGTGGTAAAATACTCATAAAATATTCTCAGTGATGGGTTATTGTGTACCAGGCACTATTCTAGATGCTTTACACATATCAACTCATTTAATCTTCATAACGATCTTAGGGCGTACATACTATTATGAGCTCCACTTTACAGATGAACAAACTGAGGCTAAGAGAGGTGAAGTAACTTGCCCAAGGTCATGAAGCTGGCAAGGAACAGGTGGTAGATCCAAAGCCAGGTAGTTGAAAACCAGAGCCCAGACTCTTAAGACCTCACTTTGCTATACTGTTTCCAAAGCCAGGGCTTTGGAGGATGACAGACCTGGGTTCAGTTATCGCTCTGCCTCTTTCTAGCTGTGTGATATAAGGCAAATCACTTCACCTCTCTGAGCTTCTGTCTTCTCACCTGGTTTTCAAGAGGATTCAATGTGATAATGTATAGCAAGAGGCACGGCATACAATTGGTGCCTCATAAATGTGAGCTCCTTGTCCCTCCCATTCCCTGACCCTCTGACACCCCTGTCCTGGACCCCGTGACTAGAAATCCCGTGGGAAAGAAAACGAAAGCTTGACTCTTCGCCTGAGCTTTCCGAGCCTTGTGTTCCTGGCTCTTTCTCACGCCATCTCCCCCACAGGCCAGAGCCCAGGAAGCGTGGATTTCAGAAACTCTGCCCCCGCACACAGCCAGATAACCTCATGGTGGCAGACAGACAGCCTGGCGGGCGGCTCGCACCTCCCTTCCCAGCCTCCTGTGCTGGAGGTGGGACGGGGAGGATGGGTGGCTCCCCTCGCCCTGCTCCCACCTCCCGTGCTCCCTAGTCCACCGCCCGGCTCGCCCCAGATTCCGGGCCTCTGAAATCATTGCTCCAGCCCACCGGACTGGGCCCCCGGCCAGCTCCTCCAGCCCCAGGCTCGCCGGCAGAGCCTTTGCCTTTGCTCCCTGAAGACTAATCGCTGTCCTGTCAGCTTGGCCCTCTTCCCCTGTATTATTGTACAGAAATAGCCCAGGGCCCTGCTTCCCCCGCCCCGCCGGCCGCCCTACCCGAGCTTCTCCACTGCCGGACTCTGATCTCTTGCATCGCATCGCATTTCCTCCTCCTCCCTCCTCTCTTCTGCTCCTGCTCCTTTGTGGCTGCGATTTGACCTCCACCTCCTGGAGCCAGGCACAAACCAGATAGGGTCAGCAGGGCAGGGGAGCGGCCTCCCAGTGCTCCCCCACAGGGCCCGGGAGGGAGGTTGGAGGGAATGCGCGTGCTGGGCAAAGCGCTCATCTTCGGGGCCCAGCGCACGCAGAGCTCCGGCCTAAGCACTGAGTCGTCGCGCTTGGCCCTAGGAAACCCCTCGCAAAGGCAAGGCAGGGCCCAGTCGTCCGGGCTGCCAGGAACTGGACAGGTACCAAGGTGCTAGAAAGGTCACCCAGAGACCAGGGCCAAGGTGAGCAAGGTAGGACTGGGCACTGCTACCGGTGGGAGCCCAGAACGAGGACAGGAGAGCAGGGTCGGAGCACAGCAAGCAGGGGTGGGGCGGGAAGGATTTGGAAGTTGAGACTAGCAGGGTGGGCCTGAGGGTGGCCAGTGTCAGAATGGGTGGCAGAGATGAAGCCAGGTCTGAAGGCAGGGTCATGGAAATAATATCAGTTAGTGAGTGTTTCTTACGTGCTAAGCACTGTTTAAGAGCTTTCCACAGAGTAATTCATTTCCTCCCCACAGAGGCCTTATAAGGGAGGGACTACTGCTGTATCTGTTTCAAAAATGAGGAAACTGAGTCACAGGGCTGTTAAGGAGCTTGCCCGACGTCGCACAATAAGCGGCAGAGCCCAGATTCGAACCCCGGTAGTTCTGCACTACAGCATCTGCTTGACCCCTGCTCTGGTAGACGGAAGAACAGGGCAAAGCTCCAAGAAACCCAGCTCTGCCATTCACTATCTGCGGGTGCGACCACGGGCAAGACACACCTCCTCGCTGAGCATCCGCCCCTCACGGATAAAACTGGCCAATAGGACGACCTGGGTTGCACATACAAGTGGCTCTTTCCTGCTCCCTAAGAAACAGCCCCGGCTCAGCCCCACACTGTTGGGCCCTGACTGGCCTGACGGTGGGAGCTACCCTGTGCCCCCCACCCCCGCATCCCGAGCTCCCGCCAAAGCTGTCCTACGGTGGCCATCACCATGGGTTCGCAGGGCTGGGGGGGTGGAGCTAGCAGGGGCGGAGCTGGGTCCTTCTGGGAGGCCTCCCTACTCCCTAAACCGGCCCTGAATGGGGATGAGGAAATTCATTGTTTCCCCCAATCCCTCCAGTAATTTCTCAAATTCATCATTCCTTGCTAACAAGAAGGAGCCAGACCACAGTGGTTTGGAGCCAGGTCAGACCCTCACTGCAGCTTTGGGGGGCTTTGCCCAAGTCTGCAGCATGATCCCCTATCCCTAGGACGCCCCCTTCACAATCCCCCGCTCTGCTCTGGATCTTCAAGCCAATCATTTCCCCTCCTGGATCCCACAGCCCCAGGCCTCGCATCTCTAGATCTGGCAGATGGAGGGCCCCTCGCCCCAGCCCTCATATCCTCCAAGTAACCAGCAAAGAAGGAGGAGAAAAATAGGGAAGAGGAGAGGCAGGCTGGGGTAGACTGGGGTGGGCGAAGGGAGGGAAGGAATATCCCAGTAAGAGGGGCTTCCGTCCTCTTCCCCCCTTCCCTACCAGGAGCAGCCAGGGGGCCTTGGTTTTGACACTCTAGACTCACAGTGAAATCGCCCTTAACCGAAATCAACATGTGCTTCTGGATGGGTTGAAATCCCAGCCTGCTTCTTCCTAGCTATATGCACTGGGCAGGGAACTCAGGTCTTCTGAGCCTGACGTTCCTCACCTCTAAAACGGGCATGCTAATAGCAAACACCCCACTGGCCTGCTCTGGGCTTTGCGTGAGTTAAGACGAATGAAGTGTCCAGTACCGGGCCTGCACACCAGAAGGCTCAATAAGTGATAGCTATTCTTGTTGGCGTTGTTATCGTTATTGTTACCAGACCTTCTGGAATCTGTAGCTACCTAATGATTTCTGACACAAGTATTTGAAGTGAGATGACCACAGACGGTAGTGGACAGTGCCCTGTGGGCCCTCTGCCCTGTACTCGTAGATTAAATGACATGTGACCCATGAGTCCTCCTTATCCCCCTGGCCCAGGGGGCACAGAGCCAGGGTCTTGCATCAGGCATTGGCCATAGGACTTTGGCCCCTTCCTCTCCCATGTCTAAGGGGCCCATGTCCCCAGCCAGGGGCAGCCTTGGCTCCTGCTCCAGCCGCCCTCTCTCAAGCTCATCCTCGGCTTCGCTCAGCACAGCCCTGCACCTTCACCCCTGCCCTCCAGAGAGCCAGAGGTATGGGTGGCCTGAGCCCCGGAGATGGCCAGGGCGAAGGGAAAGAGGGGCTGGGAAGTGGATTCGATGGGAAAACTAGCCACGCCCTTAATGCCAGCCCAAGCCCCAGGCCCCCGGCCCACACTCACAGGGTCTACACGACCTACTGCTGCAGATCACCTCTCCCACTTCTCTTTCTACCCAGGAAGTCCTGTACGTCCCATGGGACAAGAAAGACTGGCTGGCCTGGCTCGGCCCAGCCAGCTCCACTTAGGAGATGTGTCGTCCATGTTCGTGGACTGCCTCAGCAACTAAGGGTGTGACTGACGACCTGCTCCTTGCGGGCTTCCCCGAGGGGACTAGCTCTCATGGCCTCCAGTTTCCCCCGCCCTGAGAAAAGAAGAACCTGTGACTTTGAAGCACACATCAAGCTGCTCCCCGCCAGCCTAGCGCACTACCTCTTTGCTTTGCTGCACGATTCTTCCGGATTCTTTGACCATATCTTGCTTCTCTCTGGCCCATTGGCATTGCAGGGCAGGGCGCCCCACGGCTTGCAAAGCGCCCTGGCGCGTCTGCCCACCAGTCCAGGGTCTGGCCCGCAGAAGGGCTTCTCCTCATCCTCCCCACCCCCCACACACCTCATTCAAAACATACCCAGGAGCCACCCACCCTGGTCCGAGCCACGGTTATCCGTCACCCAGATCACTGCAGGAGCCTCCAGACCAGGCCCCTGGTTTCCCAGTGCCTCCCTGTAGTTCATCCTCAGCTCAGTAGCCAAGAGGATCTTCTTGACGTGATTCTGTCAGACTACGTCCCTCTTCTGCCTCCAAATCCTGCCATGGCTCCCATCTGACTCAGAGCGAAAAGCTGAAGTTCTTAGAACAACCCGTGCAGCCTGCCCTACGCGGCCCACTCCCTCCCCTTCCGTGCTCGGTCCTCACCCCAGCCACTAGCCCTCCTGCTCTGTCCAGCCAGAGTGGCCTCCTTGGTGTTCCGCAAACACACCCACATGTTCCCACCTCAGGACCTTT
Source organism: Propithecus coquereli (assembly GCF_000956105.1). Taxonomy (NCBI): domain Eukaryota; kingdom Metazoa; phylum Chordata; class Mammalia; order Primates; family Indriidae; genus Propithecus; species Propithecus coquereli. The sequence goes on from NW_012133970.1 coordinate 3,326,285, forward strand.
GCACTCGCAGTGTCCTCTGCCTGGAATGTTCTTCCCTGGCTAGCTCCCTCACCTCCCTGGAGCTCTTGCTCAAGTGTCACCTTCCCAGTGAGACCCTCCTGACCACCCGATTTAAAATCACCACCCCCACCTTCCCCATAATCCTTCCTGGCTTTATTTTTCATGATCTGTCAGTCTCTCTGCTCAATTACGGTGTTTATTATCTGTCTCCCCTGACTTGGATGTCAGCTCCGTGAGGACAGACATCTGTGTCTATTTGTTTGCACCTGTGTCCCCAGTGCCTAGCATCATGCCCACACGTAGCATCCAGCCAAAGAGACAGTCCAGGTGACTCTGGAGCCTGGCTAGGAGCCAAGGCTGGGACCCAAGGCAGGCTTTAGGCTCAGACCTTGGCACCCAGCCCCTAACTGCCCTTACGTCCCTTGTCTGTGGCTGAACGGGGCCCTTCCCTGGGTTCTCTCTGCAGGGTTCCATTGCAGGATGGCACTTTAGAGGGCTCTGGCCTCTAAGCAGGATCCCAACCCACAACTCTCTCAACTGTCTGGGCCCACACCCTATAGCCAGCGGGGCGGGGGGGGCTCTCAACCCCAGGATGTGTCTGCACCTGGCGCTGCTCTTGACCTCCCCTAGTTCCTCCAGACAATAACAAGATGTCTCCAACCGCCCTTTGGAGTTGGTGCCATCACCCCCGCCTTGATTACAGTTTAAAGGGCTGGGCAGGAATGCCTGGCTCCAGGGCCTCTGCTTATGCAACTGGCAAGCACTGTCTGGCCAAGCCAGGGACCCAAAATGACAGCTCAGCGCTGGAATGAGGCCCCTGCCCGCTCGCCCCAGGCAGGAAAAGCAGCGCCAGACTGGACCTAGGGCTCTGTGAGGAGGACCCGTGAGGCAGGGAGGGAGGAAAGGAGAGAGGAGAAGGCCAAAGACAGCAGGGAGGAGGAGAGGGAAGATGAGGAAGAAAGGGGGCCACGTTAAGAGGAAGCAGAGGCATCTGTTCATAGACTGCCACGACCCCAGTGGGTTTAAGACTCCATTCCTTGCAGTGCTCCAGGATGCCTCCAGGGCCTCTGGGGCACAAGTGGGAGCCCAGTGGATGCGCCTGTCTGGGTCCCATTGCCTCTCAACCAGAACAAGACCTCCCCATCTGATTCATCACTGGGCTTTCACATAAGGTTTTGCTTGCTGGAAGGTTTCTGCTGCTAAAATAGGAAGGAAGAGAGGGAAGGAGGGAAGAACAAAGAGGGTGGAAGGGGAGAAGGAAGGAAGAAAGGAAGGAAAGAAGGAAGGGAAGGAGGAAGGGAGGCAGGAAGGAAGGAAAGAAGGAAGGGAAGGAAGAAAGGAGGAAGGAGAGGGAGAGTAGAGGGACGGGAGGGGAGGGAGGAAGCAACTGGGGAATGGGAAGTCTACTGCTGGTCATCCTCTGCCCCAGAACGGGAAGCCCAGTGCCGGGCTGGAGAGGGAGGAGCAGCTGCCCTGCGTCCTGCCCTGGCCTTTCCTAAAGGCGGCGGGCAGCCAGAGGCACAGCAGAGAAGCAAGAAGGCTCACTGCTTCTCCGGGGCCGGGGGTGCTGCGGGCAGGGCTGCTGGGGGAGGGGTTTACCTGATTTTCTGAGGAGCTGGAGGGTCTATGGAGGGGTTTCTGGGGTCCCACAAATAATCAAGCATTTTCTACCAAATTCTGAAGATGTAAGCAGTCTGAGCAACGGATCACTTGTTTTTTACTCTCTTTGACTTCCTGGGGTCCTAATTAAAAACTATGTTTTTACAAAGGGAGAGAAAAACAGAGGAGCTTGAAAGCTACAGCTGGGCCTATGCTCTTGGTGGAGAGCTCCACGCCCTCCGCTGCCCCTTTCTGGACCTGAGGCCTAAATATCTGTGTAGGGGGAAAGTGGCTTTAGAGGAAGACAGGGGCCCTCTCGGAGGCTTTAGGGCAGGGGGACCTGGGCATCCAACCAGGCACTGCGTCAGGCCCACAGAGGGCATGGCGTGCATGGGGCTGGCTAGAGACCTGGGCGCTGGGCACGCTTGGGGCAGGAGCACGCCGGCCCGGGAGGGGGCTGGCTGGAGCTCGTGGGGTCTGAGGAATCGAGACTGGCCCTGGAGGGAGGCTCCTAGTGTAGCAGCTTTTGCTCGCTGGCCGGTAGGCCCGGCCCCTCCAACGTTGCCATAGTGCTCTGTGGGTCTTCCCAGCAGCCTGCCAGGCGGAATGCGGCCTGGACGGTTTCCCAAGGAATGTAATCAAGATGTAAATGGGGGGCCGGGAGGAGCCGGTCGATAGGGTTGTCACCTCCTCAGGCCTGTACGGAGTCTGGACGGGCCTAGCCGGGAAAATCTCCTGGTTGGGCTCTGCTCCGGCCGGCGTGCGGTGCCAGCTTCCCCTCCCGGCCGGCCCGAGAGGTGGGAGATGCCTACCAGGGCCAGCCCCGGCGTCCCTCACTGGCCCTCTGGCCCACCTCTTTCCCTGCACCCAGCCGGGCAGATGTCTCCCTGGGTGTGGGAATTGGGCTGGGACATCTGGCAGAGATTTGCAAGGGCTTCAGGACAGCTTTGCCTTATTAGTAGAGTTCAAAGGAAAGCTCCCAGGAGGCCCAGCTCTCACAAGTCCGGAAGCATAGGCAAGGATTGCCCCAACAAGGCCCGCCACCTCCGGTCCTCTGGCCGAGTCTTCTGGGACCAAGGCACTGGACTGCAGCTGCTGGCTGAGGCAAGGGAAACCGAGGCACGCCAGGTAGGCTGCTCACCTTCTGCGAGCGGTGCGCAGCCGCTCCTGGCCCGCCTGCTCCCCTCTCAGACACTGCTCTTCGATGAAGCTTTAAGAGCCACCTCGAGCCTAAGATGTCAGCAGCCAAGGTGCCTGCGTTCTCATCACCCCCAGGCTCCGGGGCTGGCATGGTTCAAGGGTCAAAGTGCCAGACATGTAGCACGAATTTTCTGGAATCATCCCAAATCCCAATATGTGGCCCTGTTAGCTCCACAAAAATATCAAAACGTGCCTCAAATGCCAACATTTTGGCATTCAAATGTCAAAGGCCTTTCTGGCACCTCTGAACTCACACTGCGGAGTCGGTATCTGAGTTATTTCTACGTTCCGGCCTCTGTCTGTCACTTAATAGGCTTTGTGGCCCTGGGCAAGTCAGGCCGTTTCCCCTCTTGTTTCCCATTTTCCTCATCTTCCAAATGAGGAACTAGGCTGGGACCTGATTACCCTTGAGGCCACTTCTGCTGTGACACCCGCTGTGAGACATTGCATGAGCCCTCCAGGCACGGACTTCCGCTCTCGCCCATGCCGAGTCCCCGGACCCCTCAGCCCTTGCGCTTGGGAAGACAGCGGATTGGAGCCACCCACCCTGTGATCGGACATATCTTGGCTGAAGTCTCTGAGCTGCTGCTTCCTGGATGTGTGACTATGAGGAAGTCACTTTTCCTCTTGAAGCCTCACTCCTCAACTCAACAATGAAGCTTCTGAGACCTCCACCTTCAGTGGTTCTGCGAGTGAAACGAGCCCAGTGTGTAGAGTGTCCCCATCAGTGCCTGGCCCAGAGCAGGAAAAGTGTGTGGGAAGAAGAAAAGGCTCCAAGGTGCTCAAAGGAGCTGGGAATGTTCCCCACCACTGAGCACTCCGGATTCCAGAGATGTGAGTTTCGGAGACATTGGCTGGTACCCCCCACCCCACTGTCCTGAGGAGTGGGGACAGCACAAGGCTGGGGCTGGGAAAGAGCTCCTTTTAGCAATACGTGTGCAAACGCAGGGAGGCCTGCCCTGGGTGGCAGTGGCCACCTCCTGGTACTGGCAAGAGCACTCGTGCCCCCCACCCGAGTGGCCTCTAGCCAGTGCCCACAGCACTGCCTTACCAGGCCTGGGACCAAAAAGGAAACAACTGGCTCCAGGCCTCAGATTCCTGGCCCTCGCATTCTGCTCTGCATGCATGCTGGCCCCAGGTTTAACAGGAGCATGCTTTGCAGTATTTATTCAGCTTCTCCATTTTATTACCAGTGTGGGCACAACCAGGGGAGGGGCCAGAGGGGACCAAGGGCACCACTCATATGCTGACTGTTGACTCTTCCTCCCACATCCTTCTCTCTCTCTCTCTCTCTCTCTCTCCTTCCCTCCCCTTTCTCACTCTTTCTTTTCTCACCTGTCTTTCTTCTCTGCTCTCTGCATGATCTGAGCCCAGAGTCTCTGTCTCAACTTTGTCTGTTTGGGTTTCCTTCAGCCTCTGGCCTTCCCTGGCCGTACCTGGCCCTCTGTTGGAGTGAGTGCGTGGGAAGCGGTAGCCAGCGCTTCTCCAGGGTGTCAAGACCAGCGCCAGACTCGGGGCAGGCAGTCTGGGACACACGGCATGAGCTTTAGTGGCTCACAGACTCCAAAGAGCAACATGAAAACGACACACCAGCGTTCTTCCTGGTACAGAGTGGGCACTCAAGAAAGGTTTCATTCCTACCTTCCTTCTGATGCTTTCTTTCTCTAATATTTTGGCTCCTAACCAGGCTCAGGCTTGGCAAAGTGAGGACTCACTTTTAGTCAAAAATCTAAGCTGTGGGCCAAGATGGGGAGCAGGAGCCCTTTGGCATCTGGCCATCACCTGGACACAGGGCCCTAGCCTCCACCACGCTCATCCTTGTTGCCTTCCAGAAGCCCTTGCCCTCCTCTGAGCATACAGACATATGTTAGAAAGTTCATCCATTCAACAAGGGTTTGAGGGGCATCTGCTATGTGCCAAGCCCAGTGGGCAAAAATAAACATGGCGCCACCCTCACGGAGCTCTGCGAGAGTGTGGGAGACAGACATTGGCCGAAAAGTTATAGCAGGGCTGAGTGTTTTTCTAAAGCAAGCCCAGAGTGCCCTCACCTGAGAGGCTGAACCTAGGCCAGGGTGCAGGGAGGACCTCCTAGAGGAGGTACTATTCAAGGTGAGGCTGGAAAAGTCAGCAGAGGCCAAACAGAGAAAGAGCTCTGGAATCAGTTCTGTGTCCTAAGAGTAATAGATATGTGCCAAGCTCCATTTCAGCATCTTACAGGTATTGGCTCATTTAATGTTCTCAAGCACCTTAAAAGCAGGATCTATGATTAGCTCCATTTCTCAGATGAAGACACTGAGACTCGGAGATGTGAAATGACTTACCCACGGTCACGGTGTAAGGTCACATTAGGCAGCAGAAGCAGGATGGAGCCCAGGCAGTCTGGCTACAGAGTCTGACCTCTGCTAACTGCCTCCAAAACACAAGGGAACTACGAATAGAAGCAATGGAAACCAGCAAAGCTTTAAGCAGAGCAGGAGTCCCACTGGTGCTGTGCCTATAAAAGCACACCCTGGCAGGCTGGATAGTGGCCTGCAGGGCAGCAGAAGGGGAAACGGCACCCAGGGAAGAGGCCACTGCATGGCCCATGTGAGACATGGCGGGGGCTGGGGCTAGAGTGGCAGCAGTGGAACTGGGTAGAGGGGACGGGCTGAGGAGTTATTTTGGCGTCAGAGCTGACAGGACTAATGGTTACATTTAGGCAGAACTTTCCAGGCTACCCTACACTTCCACAGGCCATATCTAATTTGACCTACTCAAGACCTCTTTCAAGTGGCTAAAGCAAGGATCAGTATTGTCTCCCTCTTACAGGTTTGAAAACTGAAGCCCTGAGAGGGGCAGCAAGTTGTGAAAATCACAATTATAAGTGTGTGTGTTCCGGTGAATGCACATGTTCCTGAGAGCACGTGTGGCACCCGCACCCACACAATCACGTGTGGATGCATGTGCACGCACCATGCAGGGGCACAGGCGTGTGAGTGCACATGTGTGCAGGCATGTGCAGATGTGTGTGGACATGGGGATGCCTTGTGCAAATGTGTGCTTGCATCCTACACACCTGCGACCTTAGATGGAGCCTTGGGCTGCAGACTGGGCCCTCGGTGTGTGCAGGAAGGGCACAATGCCAGCTGTGCCCACTGAGGCAGACATAGGACCACGGAGGAGATTTGGGGTATCGCCCATCCTTGTTAAAAGTTAGACAATCTATGGCTCCCTGGGCCTGAGTTTGGGGGGGGCTCTTGGGTTGATGGGTTCAACATAATAATAATAATTACTGCTCAAGTCATTGACCACTTATTGGGTGTCAGGCCCCGGTCTCAGCCTGTCACACGCACTGTGTCAGCCCATCCTTACAACCCTATAAGGTAGCAATAATCATCTCCATTCATAGATGAGGAGATGGAGACTCAGAGAGGTTAAATGACGTGCACAGTTCATACAGCCAGTAAGCCGTGGCTTCAGAGGTTCAGACTTGGACACTCATTTTCAAACCACTCTGCCACCGCACACGCAGACACAGAGACACAGACACGTGGCCTCCTGCATCAGTGGGCAGGCGCCAGCCCACACAAGGGGCCAGCACTCCCGGGAACCTGGGAACCTGGAAACCTCCACGTGGAAAAGACTCTGGAGCAGGGCTGGGGGCACAGGGCTGGCGCCCAGAAGGTCGGGCAGCCCCACGCCCTCCCCGTGTCTGGGCCCGGGCCCTGACCCGCTGCTCCCGAGACTGGCTGTCTCAGGACTTGCTCAGGTTTCCAGCCTCTGGCCTCCAGGCTCCAGGCTCCAGGCTCCAGGCAGCCGGGTGAAAATTTATGGCTTGAGAAAGTTCTTGCAAGTCCAGTGCCCACATCCCTACTCCCTCTCAGACTTCGCGTGGTTTATCAAGATAGGGGCTCCCCTCCTCCCTCCCCTCCTCCTCCCCTGCTGCCGCGGCCTCCTCCCCCACCCTTTGTCTCAGGCGGCTCTCCCCCAGCCCCTCCCGCTGCCTGCTGACCTTGCCTACCTCGGTTGAACCCACTGCACAGCCTGGAATTGCAGATAAAATTCCTTCTCTTTTCTTCCCTCTCATCCTGGCCGAGAAAGCGGAGGAAGGAGCGTGTGAGAGAGGCTGTGTCCATGCGCCTGCACATGTGTGGGCGTCCAGCGGGGGCGGCCGGTGCACCTGCGGGGCCGCAGGGAAGAAGCGTTGCAAATATAAGGTGCGCCGTTTCGTGTTCCTGGGGCTACCACAGCGCCTGGGCCACTGAACATGAGCAACAGTGTATGTAGCATGAAGGTGTGTGTACAATGTGTGTGTCTAGCACACGCATTTCTCTTGTGGGTGTCAGGCAGTGAGCTGGGCTCTAATTGCAGAAAAAGCCGCAAGCTCTAGTCAGGGAAGAGGTATATTAGAATGGTCAAGAGCATGGACTTTGGGCCAGACTGCCATTTACTAGCCATGTGACCTTGAACCAATTACTTCACCTTTCTGTGCCTCAGTTTCCTCATCTCTAAAATGGGGGTGATAATATTATCTACTTTAAAGAGTTGTTGTGAAGAGTATCAGAATAAAAATGCTTGGCACATGGTAGGTGATCAGTAGATGTTGGCTATTACTATGTGGATGAAGGAGAGAAAATTCCCATTGACCGAGCTCTTGCCACATGCCTGGCATGGGACTTAGCACTTTTCATGTAGTATCTCATTTAATCCTAGCGCTTAGAATGGTGCCTGGCCCATAGTAAATGTTCCATGCATGTTTGCTGAATGAATGAATGAAATCTCATAAAACCCTATGAAGTGAGACTTTTTACAGCCAGGGAAACTAAGACAGGCTAAGTCCCATGCGGACTCTGCCTGATGACTGTGAATGTGGGCCCCAGGAATGTGTTTTCAGCTGTTTTGGGTAAACCATGTGGGTGGAGAGAGTCAAGAAGTGGTAGCACTTTCCCTCTCTACATAGAGATGTGGGTGTGGGCAGAGGCGGAGATGCGCTAGAGTGTGCGCACGCGCACACACACACCCCGAGGGGTCCCGGCTCCTCTAGACCTGGAGGAGGTCTAGGGTGGGTGAGAGAAGATTCAAATTTGGAAGGACAGCTCAGCATGGTTGGAGAGAGCTCCTCCTAGGGGAGGGGGGCCAGCGCAGGCGGCTGGAGCGCTGAGCCGCGAGGTCAGGATCAGCAGTCTCCTGGAAGGAACCTGGCAAAGACAGCCAGACCCGCAGCACAATCTCCACCTCCTGGCATTCCACCACTGGGAGGGACCTTGGAGTTCATCAAGCCCCCCCCCCACAATCGAATTATTGATGAGGAAACTGAGGCCCCGAGAAGGCAAGAGGGTCCGATAGTATACCTAGTATCCTAGGGGACATCAGGGCAGATCTGGGAGAGTAGCCCTGGGTTGTAGTCAGCTAGAAATGTCAGAAAATGCCGTCTTTGGAGTCCTGGCTGCAGGAGCCATGCAAGGAGAGAAGGTAAGGGCTGGGCCCTGTCTGCACTGGCTGGAGACGGGCCTCATCCCTAGGCCCGGCCCAGGGACCAGGGGTGGACCCGGTGTGGCTTTCCCTTCAAGTTCGGGCCGGCCCCGGGAAGGGGGAAGGCCAAAGGCGGAGGCGAGGGGTCTCAGCTGCTGCCCAGAATATAGGCTCGCCAGGATCCCCAGGGGGCACTGACTGGGCCTGGCAGCCTGCACGGGGCTGGGGCTGCCCTGGGCCTTGTTTGTTGACTCTCGCTCCTGCCAAGGGGAAGCTGTTCTGGATGGAGACACAGAGAGCGATTTGTCACTGGTTGCCCCTGGCTCCCGTTCTGACACACCAGCCAACAGGGTGACTTCTTGCTCGACACTTGCCCCACCTGCAAGGTCCCTGTGGCAACTCATTCCCCAGAGGGCCTAGGCCAGGCCCTGGCTGCATCGCCCCCTGCTGGAGTGTCAAGCTGGAGACTTCTGCTCCCCAATCTCTCCTTCACCTTCTCACACCCACAGAGTGGCCAAGCTGGGAGGTACCTCAGAGACCACCGCTAGCCAGCCCCAGCCCCACCTTCACATCATAGGTGGGACCAGGGACTCCCCGAGGGCACACGGAGTCCCTGGCAGATCTGGGACTGGCAGACGGGCCTCCTGACCCCGACCCCGAGCCCTACTCTTCCTGCTCCGAGACCTGGCTGCTCCCTGTGCTGAAGCCCCAGGCCCTGGCCTCAGTGCCCAGCTGGGCTGAGCAGCCCCCTCCCCCCAGGTGACCCTGCCCCTCCCAGACTTGCCAGAGAGCACAGGGAGGAGTCCCAGGCTGGACATGGACCCCTGCAGTCCTGGCCCGGCTCCCTCTGAGCGGGCCTCCCTCCGCCCCCTCTGCCGGGCCAGGCACAGGGCCACCTGGGCTGCTCTGAGGGGCCTTGGGTCTGGATGGGGCCAGATGGGGTGGGGATGACCCGGGAAGTGGAGGCGGAGGGTGGCAAGAATAGCCCACTGTGCTGAGCATGTGCTGTGCGCCAGGCACCGTGCTAAGCGCTTTGCGCACGCGCGCTCATGTCAAGGCTCCTAAAGGCCAGGTGGCACACATCTATGTCGCAGAAGAGCATAGAGACTGAGAGCCCTGTCATTCTCTGCAGCCGGGACCAGATTGCCATTGCTTCTGGACACAATAGCAGCGCTGTCCCTGTGGACACTGTCCCTGTGGCTCTCAGAAGCCAGCCGATCATCAGTCTTCAGGGAACTCGCATTCTGAGACAACCCACTCCTGAAATAGAGGGCAAGAGTCAAGTGCCACCTAAGCCCTCAGTGCGTCATTTTTTGACTGTGGGGACAGCTCCCTACCGACCCATGAGGATGTCTTTGAAATCATCCCATCTTCAGGCGTCGCAATCCTGACAGGCTATCTGAAAGAGGCCTCATCCAGGAGTTTAGAAGAGGGGAAGATGGAACTTAGCTATCGGGAAATGAAAAGGTATTTCAGACCTAGAGAATATGAGAAGGACGAGAGAAAGGTTTCATCATTCCAGTGGGCTGGTCCCCAAAGCATGCTGGGGACAAAATGGCTCCAGCCAATGGAATAGGGAAGAGGGCTGAATCTGTGTTCCGCCAAGGGCCACCTCTTGAGGAGGGTGATGGCAGACCGAACTTCAGCGTTTAAGAAGGCGAGGGGAATGTGGGCTTGGCGGACAGAGGCGGGGTCCCGCGACTGGAGGTCTGGAAGCTGGAGTGGCGTTTCATGACAAACCACTGGCACCCATGCCGAATGACTCTTCTGTTGAGAGAACAGACCCCTGGGGTGGGAGTAGAGAAAGGGCAACAAAGGGAAGGAGCTGGAGAGAGTGAGGCAGACCTGGTGGGTTCAGATCAGGGCTCCACTGCTAGCGAACAGCGCAGGAAACCGATAACCATGTCCCTGGTGGGGAAAAGCCCGTGTCAGATCTCACCACAGCCTGAGTTCAGTGCAGCAGCAACTCCTGGGATTGCTGGTCCCCACTCCATTCCCCCAGCCCCTCTTTGAACCAGTGTTTCCCCAGGTGTTAATGATAGCTCCCACTCACCGAGTACTTACCCAACCGCTTTGCTTGGAGTAAGCCTCCCGACAGCCCTATGAGGCAATCACTACTACAATACTGTTCTGTTGTGCAGATGGGGACACTGAGGCACACAGAGATGCGAGATCACTTTACCTGAGCTCGCCTGGCTAGGAAGGGGGTGAGGCTGAGATTGATGTCTGGTTCCGCAGTCTGCGTCCTTAACCACCACCCCATGGCGCCTCCCCTCACAGTGACGGTGCAGCGTCACACCGGGTGGTGAATGCGCAGCCCTCAGCCCCATGCGTGGCCCACACAGCTTGCAAACGGATGGCAGCTATTCCAGTTAAGCGCTCTAACTGTCGACTGCTTGGACCTTGGCAGCCACCGAGATGAGAGGGGAGCCATGGGGGACTCGGGGAGGAATGGCCCTGTTTGCAGAGCAGAGAGTGAAGTGCAGGGAGAGAGGCCAGCTCCAGAAGGCCAAGGACAGGATTCTGGCAAAAGCAAGATTCTCTGCGGTCCCAAGTCCTGGCACAAGTACCCAGAGATGATGGCGGCTGAGGAGGGCAGCTGAAAGTTAGCGCGAGAGGTCCCTCACCTGCAGGAGGCTGGGCCAGCGCCAGGCCCGGCTCACCCAGAGGCATCAGGCATGCCCCCGGGCCCAGGACGGGAAGCAGGGCAACCTGCAGGGAATGCAGCCCCAGCTCTAGAGCTGAGTCCAGCCAGAAAAATGAGGGACAGGTGTGGGCGTGGAGAGAGCTGCCAGCATGCCTGCAGGGAAGCTGCGGCCGCCTGTCTCTGAGGGGGGATCAGAAGGCAGAGAGGGTGCCCTGCTGGGAGCCTGGATTTGGAGCTGTCACAGCTGCCAGCCCAGCTCCCAGGTCGCACAGCCTCCCTTCCGCCCAGCCTCTCTGCCCTGACCTCGCTCACGTCCATTGGCTTCCTTGGACTTCCCAGCCCTGGGATGTGAGCCCTGTTTCTTATCCCCAGTTTTCAGAAGAGAAAATTGAGGCCCGGGGTCACACAGCAAGAGGGTGGCCAAGTCAGGCATTGAACCGAAGCCGTCTGCCTTCCAGGCTGCTGCCTGCCCAGGGTCACCACTCCTTCCCATCTGCGCGGGCCGCTCTCGCGGAGAGAGCCCGGAGCACTGGCTCCTCGGCCCCCTCTGGCTTTGCCACAGGACCGTGGGTAAGTCCTTTCTGCTCTCTGGGCCTTCCTCTCCCAGGTGTACTGCGAGGGAGTTGGATGTGTTTCTTTGCAGCTTCTGGAAGCAGCCAAAATGCTCTTCCTCATATCCTCATAATCGCAGCATGTCCAGTTCCTGCCCTGAAGCTCTGTGGCTTCCAGGGCAAGCCCTGCCCCACTACTTCCTGCTGAGGAGCCTAAGCAGGCCATCACCCCTCGAGGGCGCACCCTCCAGGACCCCTGTAAGCCTCGCAGACAAAGTGGTGGACGCAGTCCCTGCACACTATAAAGCACCCCGCACTGGCCCAATACACTGTCACTTTTTCTGCCCTCATATTCCCCCCACCAAGGCTCATCGTGGTTGGTTCCTTGGAGCCTTTCGCCCTGCTCTGACACTCTGCCTCCTTCCCACCTGCCCCCAGAGGTCCCTGGGCCCAGCTCGCCTTCATCCTACTGCTGGATCAGGTTGAACCAGAGGTGAGTAGGGTCCCTGATATCCTTGGCACAAGGTGACCCAAAGGTCTAGGCATAGGACATGGCAAACTCTGCCAAGCCCAAGCCTAGGGACTGGGCCAGTAATGCCAGAGGGTCAGCCATATTTACTGCAGCCTACAGACTTTGCACAGACCTGCTAAGACCACTATTCCTTTCTGCCCCCGTCTTCCCCTAGATAATGCCATACCACCTTTCAGTTCCCAGTTTAGATATCATCTCCTCCAGGAAGCCTTCCCTGACCCCACATCTGGGTTGGGTCCCCTCTCTGAGCTCCCACAGTTCTCTGACTAAATTGTACTGTGATTGTTTACTTGTGTTCCCCACTAGATTGGGAGTCCCTTGAGGGTGGGCCTGTCTAGCTCATAGCTGTATCCCTGGCATCTAACACAGGGCCCAGCATATAATAGATGATGAATGAATGAGTGAATGAATGAATGGTGCCCCTCCTGGTGGCCTGAGCTTTTCTCCAGGAGTGGGGAATGCCTGAGCTCAGACCTCTTCTGAAATCCCACAGATCTCTGATTTTGGGGTATTTGTTTGTCCCATGGGCAAATGGCAGTGTGGCTAGGCTCTCCACCGGAGGTCCTCTCCCTTCGAGATCCATCCTCAAGAAGGCTAGCCTGGTGCCTTCATTGCTGCTGCTGTCTGCTTCCGCCCAGGGTCTACCTCCCTTCAGGGCTGCCCAGCCCACTTCCCAGTCGGCTTACCTGAGCAGGCCGGAGTGCTGTTGCCCAGCCCTCCCCAGAGTTCTGCTTCTTGCCACCCTGACATCCTTCCTTGGCTCAGGACAGCTCCCTCCCCAAGCTGTCTCCTCAGGCCCCACCTCAGTCTCTAAGCCCTTTTCACAGGCCTCCTTTGGGACAGAGGTTCTCCAGGGGTGGTCCAGGGAATAGCAGTGGTCTGTGGGGCCTTCAAGTGGTCCGTGGGCAGGTCCAAAATTCAAGGCATGCAAAAATGTGTGGTGGGGTCTTGGGTTTTTGTTAAGTGTATTTTCTACAGCAGATTCAAATCTGTGTTTAAAAACCCAACAATGGCTAGCTTTTCAGCACAGTCACAATAATGGATATTTATCCAGTCAAAGGGCCATCGGACCATTTGGGATTTGGGAATGTGCCAGGACAGAATAGACAGGACCTCCAACGAAGAAGTCCCTGAAATTAGGATATGAACACTCCCAGAATATTGCCCCCATTTTGCGAGTGGAAACACTGAGCTACAGTGTAGGCGAGGAGCTGGTCCCAAGGAGCCGAGTCAGTCTGGCCTGATCGTAGGGTTGGCCCCCAGAAGCATTTGCCGGGCAGCCCCAAGAGAGGGGCCAAAGTGGCGTCAGCAATGCAAGGACCGCAGCACTCCCACCTCAGACTGAAGCCTCTAGGTGTAGGGCTATCACACGCTGCTGCCCTCTCTTTGGCCTCAGCCCTGAGCTCTCCCAACCACCCTCGAAACTGTGGCCCCTTGGGGGATCCCCCACCCCTGGCTCCAGGCCAGCCAGGCAGGCAGTGCCCCCCCCCCCCCCCCCGACACACACACAAACACAACCTGCATTCTTGAACAGCTGCCACTGCTTCGTTGGCCTCAGCCCCAAGAAGGAGTGTGGAATGTGCTTCCCTGCGCCATTAGGGAGCCGGGTAGATGGGGCGGGGCGGTGTCTGCAGGGAAGGAGCTGAGAATAAAAAGACAGGCTGTGGAGGGAGAAGAGGGGTGATCCCAAGGGCCAAAGCTGTAAAAGGAGTGGCAGCCCGTAGGCAGTAGCCCCAGGGGCAAGGGTGGGAAGGAGGCTTTGGGCCTGGATTTCCTAGCCTGTGCCCTGTGCCCACACTCACAGTACACAGAAAGCCAGGTGCCAAGGCTCTGTGGGCCCACCCCTAAGACTTTTCCTACCCAGAAATGGGGTAGGCATGGGTAAGAGGAAAGACTAGAAGGCACTTTAGAAGGTGGAAGGGTGATTGATCTCTGCAGGTATCAAAATAAAATCATCATCCCAGCCTCCTCCTTAGTGAGTGCTAGCATCCACCCCTTCTCAAGCTCATTATCAAGACACACGGAGTGTTACAAGCTATTTGTCACTCACTAATTGCAATTCAAGAGTTGAGGATTGTGAATTATTTCCTGTCTTTTCCTCTTTCCTTTTGTAAAAATCAATTAGACCAGATTCATGGTTCTCCCTGTGGCCTTTCTTAAATGGGAGAACAAGGTAAAAAAGGGGGAACTTCTGGTTCCAGATGAGGAGGAGTAGACACGCTTCTCTTGATTCCTCCTGCTAAATATGGCTACAAACTTTGGATGATCTATCTATCTATCTATCTATCTATCTATCTATCTATTAATATCCATGCCTCTGAAAAATGGAGAGAAGAAATCACACCAACTAAGGAACTCAGGACCCAAAGAACGATATGGTGATGAGTTCCTTGGGTACTATAGAAGGCAGCACACAGAAACACCAATGGGAACAGACAAAAAACCAAACCAAACCAAAACAAACAAAAATCCCAACTCCAACAAAAGTTTGCTCTTTGTAGCCAAAAGGCCAGAGAAGAGGTCTAGCCAGACGTAAAACTATCAACGATACCACTGCAATCCAGCCTAATGCCACAGAAAAACACTGCCATTCCACCCCCTACCCATGACAGCAAAGGCCTAATGGGGAGCCTAGACTTCCACCCTCACCTGGCTGTAACAAGGTGCCCCAATCCACCCCCTGACCCCCAGCCACTGGGATGGTGTGAGAGAGGGCTGAGTGGGAGGCCAGGCCAGGACTTTTATTCCTGCTTCCATTGTCATGGAGGGCTTGTGGGGAGCCTGAAATCCTATATCTACCTAGTAGTAAAAAGGCACCCCTCCCATCCTGCGGTATCAAAGGTACAGTTGGGAATCTGGACTTTTACCCCAAGCAGGCAGTAAGGAAGTGGTATCTTCCTTTCCCTGCCAGCACAGTGCTAGAGGACTCCTGCTAAAAGAGAGATTAAATGAGATTAGAGTCACATAAGATAATACACAAAATGTCCAGGTTTCAATTTTAAATTACCTACCATACTAAGAACCGGGAAAACTTCAACTTGAATGAGAAAAGAAAATCAATAGATGCCCAAACTGAGTTGACACAGATACTGGAATTATCTAACTGGTTTTAAAGCAGCCATCATGAAAATCAGTCAGCAGATAGTACAAAGATGTTTGAAGCAAATGAAAAAACAGAAAATCTTACCAAAGAAATATAAGATACAAAGAAGAACAAAATGGAAATTTTTGAGTAGAAAAATACAATGACTGAAAAGAGAAACTCAATGGATGGGCTTAAAACAATGGAGGGAACAAGAGGAAAGAATCAGTGAATTTGAAAATAGAGCATAGAAATTACCCAGCCTGAACAACAGAGATAAAATGCACTGAAAAAAAAAAGTGAAGAGAAGCTCAAGGACCTGTGGGACTATACAAACAAACCTAACATTCATGTCATTGGAATCCACGTCATGGAAGGAGAGGAGAATGCAGGCGGAGCTGAAAACCTATTCAAAGAAACAATGGTCAGAAACTCCCCAGATGCAGTGAAAGACATAAACTTATGGATCCAACAAGCTGATAAATCCCAAACGGAATAAATCCAAAGAAATCCTCACCAAGACACATTTAGTCAAATTTTTGAAAACTAAAGATAAAAAATATTAAAAGCAGCAAGAGAGAGACAACACCTTATTTATAGGAGAAAACAACTCAAATTACAGCATATTTGTTCATCAGAAATCATGGAAGATAGAAGGAAGAGTGGCACAATATTTTCAAGAGCTGAAAGAAAAAAACTGTCAACCCAGAGTTCTATATCTAGAAAAAATACCCAAGACATTCCCACATGAAGGAAAACTGAGAGGATTTGATGCCAGCAGGCTTACCCTAAAAGAATGGCTAAAGGAGGCTCTTAAAATGGAAAGGAAATGATAAAAAAAGAATACTGGGACATCAAAAAAGAAGAAAAAATAACTGGAAAAGTAAAAATATGAGAAAAACTTCTTTCCTTCTCCTTGTGAATTTTCTAAATTATGTTTGACAGTTGAAGCAAAAATTATGACAATGTCTAGCATAGTTCTTAATGTAGGTAGAGGAAATATTTAAGAAAATTATATTAGAAAAAGGGGAGTGTAGAGAGACTTAAAAAGAAATAAGAATTTTATACTTCCCTTGAAGTGGTAAAATGTTGACACCAGTAGATGATGATAGGTTATGTATGCATAATGCATTGAACTGAATGAAAATGAAAATACGGCCGGGCGCAGTGGCTCACGCCTGTAATCCTAGCGCTCTGGGAGGCCGAGGCGGGCGGATTGTTTGAGCTCAGGAGTTCAAGACCAGCCTGAGCAAGAGCGAGACCCCGTCTCTACTA
>NW_012133970.1:3343561-3346053 GCF_000956105.1 Propithecus coquereli
AGAGTTTGATTAAATAAGTACATATTATAGCCTCGCCAACTTGATACATAAGAGTAACATCACACATTTTAAGAGGTTTTTAATATATATTCTGATTATTTGGCCCTTATCAGATTTATGATTTGCAAATATTTTTTCGCATTGTGTGGGTTGTCTTTTCACTCTCTTGATAGTGTCCTTTGATGCATACAAGCTTTTAATATTTATGAAAGTCTAATTTATCTATTGTTTCTTTTGTTGCTTGTGGTTTTGGTGTCATATCTAAGAGTCCATTGCCAAATCTAAGGTCATGATGATTTCCCCATGTTTTCTTCTAAAAGTTTTATAGTCTTAGCTCTTAAATTAGCTCTTTCAT
Organism: Propithecus coquereli; assembly: GCF_000956105.1. Lineage (NCBI taxonomy): Eukaryota > Metazoa > Chordata > Mammalia > Primates > Indriidae > Propithecus > Propithecus coquereli. Next base: position 3,343,917 of record NW_012133970.1, read on the forward strand.
CCATTTGAGGCTTTGACTTCATTCTTTTGTATGTGGATATACAGTCGTCCCAGTACCATTTGTTGAAGGCAGAGTTTTTACCCCACGGCACTCTGGTCTTTGCACTCTTGTAAGCAATTCGGATGTATGGAATTATTTGTGGATTCTCAATTTTATTTCACTGATCTATATGTCTATCTTTATGCCACTACCACGCCATTTTGATTACTGTAGCTTTGTAATAAGTTTTGAAAACAGAAAGTATAGGTTCTCTAATTTTTCTTCTTATTCAAGATTATATTGGCCACTTGGGATAGTTTGCAATTCCATATGAATTTTAGGATCAGTTTCTCCATTTCTAGAATGAAGACCATTGGGATTTTGATAGATATTGCATTAAATCTGTAGATTGCTTTAGGGAGTATTGCCACCTTATCAATATTAAGTCTTCTAATCTATGAACATGGGGTATCTTTCCATTTTTTAAGGTCATCTTTGATTTCTTTCAGATGTTGTGTAGGTTTCAAAATATAAGTTTAGCACCTGCTTGGTTAAATTTATTACTAAGTATTTGATTCTGTTTGGTGGTCTAACATACAGAATTATTTTCTTTTTCCCCAGCTTTACTGAGGTACGATTGATCAATAAAAATTGTATATATTTAAATTGTATGACATGATAATTTGATATATGTGTACATTGTGAAATGACTACCACAATCAAGGTAATTAACATATCCATCACCTCACATAGCTACCCTTTTTTGTGGTGAGAACACATGAGATCTACTCTCTTAGCAACTTTCAAGTACACAATGCAGTATTATTAACTATAGTCACCATGTTGTACATTAGGTCTTCAGAACTTATTCATCTTGTAACTGAAAATTCATACCCTTTGGCCATCATCTCCCCATTTCCCCCAACCTCCAGCCCCTGGTAACTACCATTCGACTCTCTGTTTTTATGAGTTTGACTTTTTTAGGTTCCACATATGTGTGATATCATGCAGTATTTTTATTTCTGAGTTCAGCTTATTTCCCTTAGAATAATGTCCTCCAGGTTCATCCATATTGTTGCAATGGCAGGATTTCCTTCTTTTTAAAGGCTGAATAATATTCCATTGTATACATATATACACATCACGTTTTTATTCATTCAGCCATCAACCAGCATTTATGTCGTTTTCATATCTTGGCTATTGTGAACAATGCTGCAATAAACATGAGAGTGCAGATGTTTCTCTGAGATAGTGATTTCATTTCCTTTGGATACATACTCAGAAGTGGAATTGCTGGATCATATGCTAGTTCTATTTTTAATTTTTTGAGGAAACTCCAAGCTGTTGTCCATAATGGCTGTACCAATTTACATACTCACCAGCAGTGTACAAAGGTTCTTTTTTTCTCCACAGTCATGCCAACACTTGTTATCTTTTAATAGCCATTCTACCAGGTGTGACGTGATATCTTATTGTGGTTTTGATTTGTATTTCCTTGGTGAGTAGTGATGCTGAGCACCTTTTCATATACCTGTTGGCCATTCATGTTTCTTCTTTGGAAGAACATCTATTCAGGTCCTTTATTCATTGCAATGGCCTGAATGTTTTTTACCCCAAAATTCATACGTTGATACCTAATCTCTAATACAATAATATTAAGAGGTGGGGCTGTTGGGGTGATTAGGTCATTAGGGCTCTGCCCTCATGAATGGGATTACTGGCCTCATTAAAGAGGCCAGATGGAGCTTGTTTTCCTCTTCCACGATGTGAAGACACATAGAAGGAGCCATCTATGAGGAATGGGTCCTCACCAGACCCCAATATGCTGGTGCCTTGATTTTGGACTTCCTGGCCTCCATAACTGCAAGCAATTAATGTCTATTCCTTATAAATTACCCAGTCTAAGATAATATGTTATAGCAGCTTTAACTAAGACACCCATTTTTTAATCCAGTTTTTTTGTTTTCTTTGCTTTTGAGTTGTATGAGTTTCTTATATATGTTAGATATTACCCCTTTATTGGATATATAGTTTGCAAATATTTTTTCCAATTCTGTAGTTTTCTTTTCGTTTTGTTGATTGCTTCTAGGAGTTTTACACTTTCAGATCTTACATTTCAGTCTTTAATCCATTTACAGTTGATGTATCTGTATGATAT
>NW_012133970.1:3349794-3351559 GCF_000956105.1 Propithecus coquereli
AAAATCTAACATCCATTAATGATAAGTACTCTTGACAACCTAGGAATAGAGGGGAACTTCCTCAACATGATATATAATATGTACAAAAACTCTACCACTAACATAATTAATGGCAAAAAAACTTGAAGCTTTTCCACTAACATCAGAAACAAGGCAAGGATGTCCCCTCTCACCACCGTTTCTCAACATCATACTGAAATTCCTAGCTAAAGCAATAAGACAAGAAAAGGAAATAAAAGGTACACAGTTTGGGAAGAAAGAAATAAGACTGTCTTTGTTCACAGATGACATGTTTGTCTATGTAGAAAATAAAAGAATTGACAAAAAAAAATCAATAACTCCTGGAACTAATAAGCCATTATAGCAAGCTTGCAGGATACAAGATTAATGTACAAAAGTCGATTGCTTTCCTATATACCAGAATCAAAGAAGTGAAATTTGAAATTAAAAACAAAATACCATTTATATTAGCACCCCCCAAAAGGTAATACTTAGACATTTACCTAACAAAATATGTGTAAGATCTATATGAGGAAAGCTGCAAAACTCTGATGAAAGAAATTAAAGAAAAGCTATGTTTATAGATAAGAAGACTTGGTATTGTCAACATGTCAGTTCTTCCCAACTTGATCTACAGATTAAAAGCATTCCCAATAAAAATCTCATCAAGTTATTTTGTGGGTATCAACAAACTGATTCTAAAGTGTATAGGGAGAGGCAAAAAACCCATAATAGCCAACATAATACTGAAAGAGAAGAACAAAGTTGGAGGACTTACCCTATCTGATTTCAAGACTTACTATAAAGCTATAATACATTGGCAAAAGAATAGACAAATAAATCAATGGAACAGAATAGAGACCCTGGAAATTGACTCACATAAATGCAGTGAACTGATCTTTGACAAAGGAGCAGAGGCAATACAATGGAAAATAGATAGTCTTTTCAACAAATTATGCTGGATCAACTGAATATCCAACATGCAAAAAGAAAAATAAAAGAACATAGGCACAGACTTTATTAACAAATTGAATTCAGCAATATTTAAAAGGAATTATAGAACTTGACCAAATGGAGTTTATTCCAGGGATGCAAGGCTGCTTCAATATTTAAAAATAAATCAATGAGATTCACCATATTAGCAGACGAAAGAAGAACAATCACAGTCACATCAATGGATCAGAAGAAGCATTTGACAAAATTTGTTACTCATTCATGACAAAATTCTCAGATAACCAAAAATAGAGGAATGTCCTCAACTTGATAAATAACATTTACCAAAAACCTACAGCTAACATCATACTTGATGAAAGATCAAATGCCTTCCCCTATGATCGAAAACAGAGCACAGATGCCCACTCTCACCACTATTATTCAACATAGTACAGGAAAGTCTAGCCTGCACAATTGACACAATGGCTGACACAGAAAATTGCCAATGAATCTAAAAACAAAGCAAAATAAAGCCTTCTAGAATTATTAATAATAAGTGACTGGCAAGGTCTTAGAATACAAGATTAAAATACAAAAAATCCATTGTATTTCTATATACTTATCATGAATATGTTAACATAGAAACTAAAAATACAGTATCACTTACAATCATTCAAAAAATAAAATACAAATAAATCTAACAAAACATGTAAAGGACTTGTATGTTGATAATTACAAATGCCGATGAAAGAAATTGAAGAAGATCAGATAAATGGAGAGGCATGGTATTCATAGATTGGGAGACTCAACATAGCAAAGATGTGAATTCTCC
>NW_012133970.1:3351609-3353299 GCF_000956105.1 Propithecus coquereli
TTTTTTTACTTTTTAAACTTTTTTCTTAAAAACTAAGACATAAACACACATGTTAGCCTTGGCCTACACAGGGTCAGGATCATCAATATCACTGTTTTCCATGTCCACATCTTGTCCCACTGAAAGATCTTCAAGAGCAATAACATACATGGAGCTGTCATTTCCTATGATAACAATGCCTTCTTCTGGAATACCTCCTGAAGGACTTGCCTGCAGCTGTTTTACAGTTAACTTTTTTTGTAAGTAAAAGGAGTATACTCTAAAATAATAATGAAAAGTATAGTATAGTAAATACATAAACCAGTAACATATTATTTATCATCATTATCAAGTGTTATGAACCATACATAATTGTATGTGTTATACTTCCATATGACTAGCCACTCAGTAGATTTGTTTACATGAGCATCACTACAAGCATGTGAGTAATACATTGTGCTACAACGTTATGACAGCTATGACATCACTAGGCAATAGGAATTTTTCAGCTCTATTATAATCTTATGGGACCACCGTCATATATGCAGTCTGTCATTGATCAAAACATCCTTATATGGTACATGACTGCACATACATATATATGTGCTTACGCATACTTATGTATAGATGCAATGAATGACAGCAATAACACAATGGATAGGAGGGAAGAATTAGGATTATTTTGTTTTATAAGGTACTTGCACAACCCATGAAGTGGCATAGTGTTATTTGAAAGTGAATTTGAATTAGTTGTAAACGTATATTGGAAACTCTAGGGCAATCACTAAAAAAGGTAAAAGAGAAGTACAACTGATACACTAAGAGAGGAGAAAAATGAAATCATAGAAAATGCTTAATTGAAATCACAAAAGGCAGAAAAAGTGGAAGACGAAAATAGGAACAAAGAACAAGGGCACAAACAGAAAACGTTAACAAATGTGGTAGCTATTCATCCAACTATATCAATAATCACTTTGAAGTTCAATGGTATAAATGCACCAACTAAAAGTGACTTTCAGAGTAAAAGAAAAAGCAAGACCCAGCTATATGTTGTATACAACAATCTCACTTTAAATATACAAACACACATGGATTAAAAGTCAATGGATGGAGAAAGATATATCATGCTAACACTAATCAAAAGAAAGCAGAAGTGGCTATATTAATTTCAGACAGAACAGACTTAAGAGAAAGGGAAATTATCAGAGATAACGATGGCATTACATAATAAAGAGAATCAATTCTCCAAGAAGACATGAAAATCCTTAATGTGTATGTGCCAAACAATAGAGTGTCAAAATATATGAGGCAAAAACTGATAGCACTGTGAGGAGAAATAGATGGATCCACTATTATAGTTTCAGACTTCAACACCCCTCTATCAGAAATGGACAGATTCAGCAGGCAGAAAATCATTAAGGACACTTGAACTCAATGATATCATCAATCAACTGGATATAATGGACATCAATAGACTACTTCATCCAACACCAGTGGAATGCACATTTTTCTCAAGCTCACATGGAATGTTTACCAAGATAGACCACATTCTGGGCAATAAAACACACCATAACAAATTTAAAAGAATAGAAATTATACAATGTCTGCTCTCAGACCACAATGGAATTAAACTAGAAATCAATAACAGAAAGATACTTGAAAAATCCCAAAATACTTAGATATTAAACAACAAACTTCTAAAATAACACAT
>NW_012133970.1:3356765-3360218 GCF_000956105.1 Propithecus coquereli
AAATGTAAAACTATAAAACTTTTTAAAGAAAGCATAGGAAGAAATCTGCAGTAACTTGAATGTTCTTGGACACAACATCAAAAGCACAGTCCATTACAGAAAAAATGGATAACTTGGGGTTCATCAAAATTATAATCTTTTGCTCTACAAAAGTCCCCGTAAAGAGGATTAAAAGACAAGTCACATCGGAGAAGAAAATATTTGCAAGCCACATATCTAACAAAAAACTCGCATCGAAAATATGTAAAGAAGCCTCAGAACTCAATAGTAAAACTCAAAAAATCCAATTAGAAAATAGGCAAAAGACATAAAGAGACATTTCACTGAAGAAGAGATAGAGGTGGCAAATAAGCTCATGAAAAGATGTTCAGTATTCGTAGCCATTAGGGAAATACAAATAAAGAACACAATGAGATATCACTCCACACCTATTAGAATGGCTAAAATAAAAAATAGTAACAGTACCAAATGGTGGCGAGAATGAAGATAAACTAAATCTCATATATTGATGGTATGGGAATACGTAATGTTACAGCCACTCTGGAAAATAGTGTGGTGGTTTCTTTAAAAACTAAACACACACTTACCATAGAAACCATCAATTACATCCCTGGGCATTTATCCCAGAGAAACAAAAATTGTTCACACAAAAACCTGTGCGTGATTGTTTATGGCAGAATGTAATCAACCAAAATGACTCTAAACAGGTGAGTGGTTAAACAAACTGATACATCCTTACCATGGAACGCTGCTCATCAATGAAAAGAAACGAAATCTTGATACACGCACGGATTCGTCTCCAGGGAATTATGCTCAGTGATAAAAGCCAATCTCAAAGGTCACATTCTGTATGATTCCATTTATACGACATTCTCAAAATGACAAAATTGTAGAGTTAAGGAGTAGGTTAGTGGTTGCCAGGGGTTAGGGTTAGGTTGTGTAAATCTACATGTGATAAAATGGCATAGAACTATGTACACACATTATGCCAATGTCAATTTCCTGGATTTGATATTGCATTATAATTATGTAAGATGTAACCATTGGGGAACACTGACTAAATGATATACGGAACCTCCTTGTACTCTTTTTTCCTCATACAGTTTTTATTGAGAAATGATGCCTGTACCATGAAATTCACCCTTTAAAATGTACAATTCAGTGTTTTTTTTAGCATATTCATAATGTTGGACAAAAATTATCACCGTCTAATTCTAGAACACTTTCATCACTCCAAAAGGAAATTCACTCCCCATTTTCCCCAGACCCCTCAGCCCCTGGCAATCATTAATCTACTTTCTAACACTGGATTCTCCTATTTTGAACATTTCATATAAATGGAATCATACAGATTGTGGTTCTCTTGACTCACTTCTTTCACTTATCATGTTTTCAAGGTTCATCCATGTTCTAGCATGTGTCAGTACTTCATCCTTCTTATGACTGAATAATATTTCATTGTACATACGTACTGCATTTTTTCTATCCATTTATCAGTTGACAGACAATATAAGCTGTTTCCATTTTTTGAGTATTATGAATAAGGCTGCTATGAACGTTCATGTACAAGTTTTTGTGTGAACATATGTTTCTAGTTGCCTTGGGTATACACACTGGGAGTGGAATATATGGTAACTTATGTTATATGGTAACTTAGAGTTTAACATTTTGAGGAATGGCCAGGCCCTTTTCCAAAGAGGCTGCACCATTTTACATTCTCACCAACAAAGCGTGATGGTTTAAATTTCTCCATATCCTTGCCAACAATTGTTACTGACTTTTTGATTACAGCCATTCTAGTGGGTGTGAAGTGGTATCTCATTGTTGTTTTGAGTTGTGCTTCACTAACAACTAATGATGTTAAGCATCTTTTCATGTGCTTACTGGCTATTTATATATCTTCTTTGGAGATATGTGTATTCACATAGATTGCCCATTTAAAAATTATGTTGTCTTTTTATCCTTGATTTTTAAATGTTCTTTATATATTCTGGATAGTAGGCCCTTATCAGATATATGATCTGCAAACATTTCCTCATGTTCTTTGAATTATCTTTTCACTTTCCTGATAGTATCCTGTGACACACAGAAGTCTTTAATTGGAAAAAGTCCAATTATCTGTTGTTTTTCCTTTTGTTACTTATCCTTTTGGTCTCGTATTTAAGAAACCATTGCTTAATCCAAGGTCAAGAAGTTTTACACCTATGTTTTCTTCTAAGAGTTTTATAGTTTCAGCTGTTAAATTTAGGTCTTTGATCCACTTTGACTTAGTTTCTGTATATGATGTGAGGTAGAGATTCAAATTCATTCTTCTGCATGTGGATATTCATTTGTGCCAGGACCATTTGTTGAAAAGACTATTCATTCCCCATCGAATGATCTTCTCACCCTTGTTGAAAATCAATAGAACATGAATGTACGAGTTTATTTCTAGAGACTCAATTCTATTCGATTCATCTATATGTCTGTCTTTACGCCAGTACCACAAAGTCTTGATTTACTGTAGCTTTGTAGCAAATTTTGATGTTGCGAAGTTTCAAAGAACCAACTTTTTTCCCCCAAGGTGGTTTTAGCTGTTCTTGTTTCTTGTGTTTCCATTTGAAGTTTAGGATCAGCTGGTCAATTTCTGCAAAAAAAAAAAGGTAGCTGGTATTTTGATAGGGAGCGTGTTGAATCTGTAGATCAGTTTGGTGAGTATTGCCATCTTAACGATATTGTCTTCCAACCCATGAACACAGGATGTCTTTTCATTTATTTAGGTCTTGTTTAATTTCATTCAGTGTTTTGTAGTATTCAGTCTTGCACACATTCCATTAAGTTGATTACTAAGTGTTTTATTCTTTTCGATGCTATTATAAATGGAACTGCTGTCTTACTTCCATTTTTGGATTGTTACTGCAAGTGTATAGAGATAAAATCTTTATATTGATCTTGTGTCCTACAACCTTGCTAAACCGGTTTATTAGTTCTAATAGCTATTTTTTTGTGGATTCCTTAGCATTTTCTTGCATCAGTTTCAGTAGTGTGTGTCTTTGTAGGAATTTGTTTAATTTGTCTTCTAGGTTTTCTCATTTATCAGCACACACTTGTTTATAATATTACCATGTATTTTTGTTTCTGTAAGGTTGGTGGTAAGGTACTGTCTTTCATTCCTGATTTTACTAATTTGAGGCTTCTCTCTTTTTTTTCTTGCTCAATCTAGCTAAAGATTGGACAATTTTCTTGATCTTTTCGAAGTACCAATTTTTGGTTTCCTTTATTTTCTCTACAGTTTTTTACTCTTTACTTTTTTCTGCTCCAGTATTTATTATTTCTTCCCTTCTATGTACTTTGTGTTTAGTTTGTTCTCCTTTTCTGGTCTCTTAAGTTGGAAAGTTAGGTTGTTTATTTGAGATCCTTCTTCATTTTTTAATATAGGAATTTTCAGTTATAAATTTTTCTTTAAGCATTGCA
>NW_012133970.1:3360691-3517564 GCF_000956105.1 Propithecus coquereli
CAGTTTTTGATTCAAGTATTTAGATGCATGTATGTTTATAATTGTTATATCTTCTTGATGGATTGACCCTCTTATCATTATAAAATATTCCTATTTATCCCTAGAACAAGTTTAATCTTGAAGTGTATTTTGTCTTATATTTGTATAGCCACTCCAGCTCTCTTTTAGTTGATGTTTGCATGGTATATTTCTCCATCCTTTTACTTTCAAACTATTTGTGTCTGAATCTAAAGTGGTCTTTTACATACAGCATATGACTGGATCATGCTGTTTTTATCCATTTTGCCAATCTCTCCCTTTAAATTGGAGATATAATACAATTTTAGTGAAATTACTGATATGGTAGGATTTATATCTGCCATTTAGCTATTTGTTTTCTATATATCTTATGTCTTTTTTGTTTCTTTATTCCTCCATTACTGCCTATTTTGTGTTACATAGGTATTTTCTGGTATATCATTTTAATCCCCTTGTCATTTCTCTTGCCATACTTTTATTTATTTTCTTATTGATTGTCCTGGAAATTATGATTAACATCTTAGTTTATAAAAATCTAGTTCAGATTAATACAAACTTAATTTCAATAGGACACAAAAGCTTTGCTCCTCTACAGCTCCCTTCCCTCCTTTTTCCTTTATACATGTTATCATATAAATTATATCTTTATACATTGCAAGCCCATCAACACAGATTTTTAGTTTTTATTCAGTTGTCTTTTAAATCAGATGGTAGAAAAAAAACATCGCGAACAACAAAAAAAATACTACTCTTTATTCATGTGGATCAAGCTACTGGCTAGTGTTCTTTTGTTTACACCCGAATTGCTCTCTTCAGTATTTCTTATAGGGCAGGTCTGGTAATGATGGATTCTCTCATCTTTTGGTTATCTGGGAATGTTTTAATTTTGGCTCACTTTTTGAGGGGTAGTTTTGCTGGATACAGAATTCTGGTTTTAAAGCCTTTTTCTTTCAGCTCTTTGAATATGTCATCCACTCCTTTCTGACCTCCATGGTTCCTAATGAGATATTGGCTTTTAATCTTATTGAGGATTCCTTTTATACAATGAGCCACTTCTCTCTTGCTGCCTTCAAGATTCTGCCTTTGGCTTTGGCTTTGGACTGTTTGATTGTTATATGTCTAGGTGTGGACCTCTTTAAGTTTTCCTACTTAGAGTTCATTGAACTTCTTGGATGTGTAGATTATTGTTTTTCATCAAATTGGGGAAATTTTCAGCCATTATTTCTCTAAATATTCTTTCTTTTTCTTTCTCCTCTATCTTTCTGGGACTCTCATCATGAGCATGTTAGTGTGCTTGCTGATTTCACATGGGTCTCCGAGGCTCTGTTCATTTTTCTTCATATTTTTATCTTTCTGTTCTTCAGACTAGATAATCTTAATTGACCCATCTTCAGGTTTTCTGATTCTTCTACCTGCTCAAATCTGTTGTAGACTCCCTCTAGTGAATCTTTCATTTCACTTATCGTACATTTCACCTCCGGAATTTCTATTTGGTTCTTTTATATAATCTATTTTTATATTCCATATTTGGTGAGACATTGTTGTTATATTTCCTCTAATTATTTAGATTTGATTTTGCTTAGTTCTTTGAACATATCGTAAAAAGTCTTTGTGTAGTAAGTATAATGTCTGGGCTTCCTCAGTGACAGTTTCTATGGACTGCCTTTTTTTCCTGTGTATAGTCCATACTCTCTTATTTCTTTGCATGTTCATAATTTTTGGTTGAAAACTGAGCATTTTAAATAACGTGATATTGCAGCCATGAAAATCAGACTCTCCTCCTTCCTTAAGGGTTGTTGTTCTTTGTCATGTGTGGCCACTGAAGTCTTCGCTTGGTTAGCTTAGTGGTCAGCTAATAATCAGACAGATATTTTCTTAAATGCCTGTAACTCACAAGTCTTCCCGTTTTTGTCAAAGGGCCCTGCATGCATATTGAGGGCATACCTTCGATACACAGCCGGGAAGTTTACAACTCCCCCTTAACCTGCCTGCCTGTGCAGAGCCTCAAAGTCAGCCAGAGATGAGCGCTCAGGGCCTTCTCAGTTCTTTCAGGAGCATGTGGTCTTCTAGATTTCCAGAAATATGTCAGAGCTTTTCCAAGCCCTCTATGGATATCTCATTCTCCAGTTTTTCCTTTTAAGCTTTTTGGTTAGTCTGTTGTTTGTGCCAACAGTATCCGCCACCTCAGGCAGCCGTGATGTTAAACAGTTGCTACTGATTGTTTTCAACAAAAGCTGTTTGTGCTGGATACACTCCAAGTCTGGTTAAATAAAGACAAGCCTCGTGAGTGGTGTCTTCATGGGAACCATCAGACAGATCAATTAATGACAATTCTCTGGAAATGAGAAGGACTCTAATCCTGTTCTTCTTTCTCCAGTGGTTGGCAGTCTGCTGGTTTTCACTATGATTTTAGGTTATTTATTTTAAAGGCTACTGTGGAGCTGGGGAAGGTCGATGGGGATAGGGCAAGCTAAAATGCCACAACACTAACAATTCTCACCAAGGTTCAGCCTCTTTTCTTGAATAAATGCTCCCTGAATTGCTATAAGCCTTTGGTTAGTTCCCATAGTTCTGCAAAAGTTGATCCTGACAATTTTTATCAGTGTTCTGGTTGTCGGGAGGATATTATTTTCATAGGTCCTTATTCTGCCATTCTTGCTGACATCTCTCTGTACTATCTTTGAAATGTCTTGTGAATATATAATTATCTCAAAATAAAAAGCTAAAATAATTCTTAAGGAAGATCTGGGGTGTAGGTGGACTAGTAAGTGATCTGTTGCCTTGCTTGGCTGCCCTGCCACCCCTGGAATCATCTATGGTCTGTTCCTAAACAATCAACTTGTACAGTAACTTGATGAAATGGGCATCTCTAGGCCCATTTAACAGCTGAGGAAACTGAGGACCAGAAAGATTCATTGAACAGCCTAAGGTTATAGAACTGTTCTGGGAGAGCTGAGCTGGGAATTCCAATCTATATGATCCTGGTTCCCAAGCTTCCTTTTTCATTGCCCTGATTCATTCATTTATCCAACAAACCTTTATTAAAGGCGTGCTTGTAGATGGTGGGGTTACAGTAACAAACAAAACAAAGCCCCTTCACTCATGGCGCTGACATCTTAGTGGAGGCAGACAGACAAATAATTAAATAAATGAATAAATAAACAACATGCCTGGTAGTTATGAGTGCTATAAGGAAAATGAAGCAGAGCAATGGTCAGAGAGTAAAGGAGGTGATGGGAGGTACTATTTTAGTTGGGGTGATCATGGAAAGCCTCTCTGAGGATGAATCTGAATGAAATGAGAGAGGTGGACACATAGATGGCTGGAGAAAAAGCATCTGAAGCAGTGGGAACAGTTAAGTCCAAAGGCACTCAAGTAGGAGTGCGCCTGGAGTGTTTGAGGGACAGCAAGGGGAGTGGCTGGAGCAGAGTGAACGGGGAGGTAGGAGATGAAGTCAGAGACGTGAGGGTGGTAGTGGAGACAGATCATGTGGCCAGTGGTTCTAAACCATGACTATACCTAGACTCACCTGGGGAGCTTTTTAAACTCTCCACACCCAGGCTGCATCTCAGACCAATTAAATCAGAATCTTTGGGCCTGAGCCCCAGACACCAGTATTTTTTTTAAAACTCCCTACATGGCTTCAATGTGCAGCCAACTTTGGAAACTCATGATGTAGTGTCTTCTAGATCATTGCAAGGCCTTTGGCACTTAGTATGGTTGATGAGAAGCCAAGAGATGGTTTTTAGCAAAGGCATGACATGATGTGGTATATGGTTTAACAGGATTCCACTGGCTTCTGTGTTGAGAGTGGACTACAGGGGGAAAGGGTATGCTATGGTTTGAATATCCCCTCGAAAACTCATGTTGAAATTTAATTGCCATTGTAACGGTGTTGAGAAGTGGGACCTTTAAGAGGTGATTAGGTCCTGAGGGCTCTGCCCTCATGAAAAGATTAATGTCATTATCATAGGAGTGGGTGATCTACTGCAGAAGTGGGCTCTTGATAAAATGATAAGTTCGGCTCCCTTTTTCTCTTGCTCTCACATGTGCTCTCTTGCCTTTCTGCCTTCCACCATGGGATTACACAGCACAAAGGCCCTCAGATGCCAAAGCCATGCTCTTGGACTTCCTAGCCTCCAGAACTGTGAGAAATAAATTTCTTTTCCTTATAAATTACTTAGTTTGTGGCATTCTGTTATAGCAGCAGTAAAAGGACTAAGACAGAATATCAGTACTGAGAAGGTGGGTCTGTTGCTATAACAAATATCTGAAAATGTAGAAGTGTCTTTGGAACTGAATAATGGGTACAGGCTAGAAGAACTTGGAGGAGCAGGCTAGAGAGCGCTTGCCATAAATGGAACATTAAGGGCAATTCTGGTGCGGTCTCAGAAGAAGAGGAGGGCTATAGGGAAAGGCTAAAACTCCTTAGAGATTATGTAAGTGGTCATGATCAGGATGTTGGAAGAAATATGGACAGTAAAGGCCATTCTGATGAGGTCTCAAATGAGAAAGAGAAATATCTTATTGGAAACTGAAGTAAAGGCCATCCTTGTCATAAAGTAGCAAAGAACTTGGCTGAATTGTGTCCATGCAAAATGGCTTCATGGAAGGTAGAATTTAAGAGCAATGAACTAGGTAGGATATCTGGTGAAAGAAATTTCTAGACAAAATATTGAAGGAGATGCATGGCTACTTTTCACTGTATACAGTAATATGTGAAAGAAAAGAAATGACTTAAAGACAGAATTTATAATTAGAAGAGAAGCAGAACAGAAATATTTTGAAAATTTTTAGCCTGGCCATGTTAAGAATAAAAAAGCATATTCAGGAGACCAAACCAAGGGCGTGGCCAAACAACCTTGTGCTGAGAAGATTAGTACAGATACAAGGGGTCATCAAGACAATGGGTGAATGAAGGCACTTCACAGATTTTCCAGGCTACCCTCCCCATCACAGGCCCAGAGGCCCAGGGGGGCATAATAGTTTCAGGGGATAGGTATGGGGTACCCTCTGCAGGTTCACTGACCAGAACAACCTTGGGTCTCTGCTCCCAAAATTCCAGCACAGTACTCCTTGGCCACCCCAGTCATGGGTCAAACAGGCCCAGAGGTGGCCCCACCCACTGCTCTGAAAGGTACAAGCTATAAATCTTGGTGGCATCCACATGGTGCTAATTCTGCAGGCATTCAGAATGCAAGAACTATGGGGGCATGACTTCCTCCACCTAGATTCTAAAGGATGTTGCAGGGGTGGAGTCACCACAGACAACCTACACTAGAGCAATGCCTAGTAGAGCTATGGGAGTAGGACTGCCACCAAGACCCCAGAACTATAGAGTTACCGGTGCAATGCCAGCCTGAGAGAGTGGTAGGCATGAGACTCCAACCCAAGAGAGCTTCTGGGTGGACTGAGCCCAGCAAAGCCAGAGGGTCACGGCTGCCCAAGACCTTGGGGACCCAACCACCGCCCCAATGTGCCCAGGATATGGGACATGGAGTCAAAGGAGATTATTCTCCAGATGTAAGACTTAATATTGTTTTCCTTGTTGAGTTTTGGACTTACTTGGGACCAGTTACCCCTTTCTTCTTGCCTATTTCTCCCTTTTGGAATGGGAATGTCTATCCCATACCTGTCTCACCACTGTATTTTGGAAGCCTGTAACTTGTTAATTTCATAGGCTCACAGCTAGAGAGGAATTTGCCTCAGGACAAATTGTGCATTGAGTCTCATCCATATCTGATTTAGATAAGATTCTGGACTTTGGACTTGCGAGTTGGTGCTGGAATGAGTTAAGACTTTGGGGGCTATTGGGATGGAATGAATGTATTTTGAATATGAGAAGAACATGAGTTTGGGGAGTTCAAGGTAGAATGCTATGGTTTAAATGTCCCCTCTAAAACTCATATTGAAATTTAATTGCCATTATAACAGTGCTGATAGGTGGGACCTTCAAGAGGTTATTAGGTCCTGAGAGATCTGCCCTTATGAATAGATTAATGTCATTACCATGGGAGTGGGTTAGTTATCACCGGAATGAGTTCCTGATTAAAAAAAAAAAAAGGATGAGTTTGACCCCCTTCCTCTCTTGCTTTTGCTTTTGCTTTTGCTTTTGTGTGAACTCTTGTTCTTCCACCTTCTGCCATGGGATGACATAGCACAAAGGCCCTTACCAGATGCCAGCACCATGCTCTTGGACTTCCCAGCCTCCAGAACTGTGAGAAATAAATTTCATTTCTTCATAGTGGGAGCAGGAGGTTCAGTTAGGGGCTAGTGTAGTCATCCAGGTGAGAAATAATGGCGACCTAGACTGTGTCATTTTAAAAATTGAAAATCTTAAGGTCAAAGAAGAGGAGGGACTGGCCCAGGAATTCATAATCATTGGTAGCATGAGAACCACAGCCAGGCCTCTTGCCTTCCTATGCAACCTGCCCTGCTCCAAATCAGCCCTCCTTGGAATCCTCAGAAGGTGAGGCCAGCCATGGATGGAGTCAAACTCCCTTGAGGTGAGGCAGGGGATGGGACAAGGGAGCAGCTTGGGCAAGAACATGGGGTGCTGGCAGGTGGGCTGGAACCCACAGGGGATTCCCAGGTTTTCTGCTCTCTGATTCCCATGAAATTAACTAGAAGGAAACTACCAGAAGGCACTAACTCCGGGTAGCCATCTCTCCTCAGTCAATGGCAAATTTCATTTTAAGAAACACAAGGGCAGCTGGCTTTTGTTGTCGTCAGCTCCAGTCACTTCTGCAAGTGCTGGAAGCTAGACCACGGAAGGACTGGGGAAGAACATACCCACCTGGGCCTCAGGATATGGGGTCGAGTCAAGTCACCTGTGAAATATCCCCTAGGTCAGAAGTAGGCCAGGCCTCGGCCCATCATCAGCAGGGCTCCTTTCTAGTTCCTTGGAACTAAAAGGTAGGAGGTGAGAGCTCCCATTGTGTGCCAGAGAGTCTATGCCCTCTCAGGCAAAACCTTTCTAAAATCCCCTATCAGGTAAGAATTATTTTACTGCTGACGAAAGCGAAACTTAGAGAGGCTCGATCACTTGTCCAAGGTCACACAGCTGGAAAGTGGCAGAGTCTGGACTTAAGTCAGTCTAATACCCACGCCTGTGCTCTTTGCCCTGTTCCACACTGCCTACCCTCGAGGAGCATAGAGGCGACTCAAAAACAAATGCACACTCTCTGGGAATAAAAGTCTGGATAGGCAGCCATGGGAAAGGACAAAGAGCATGCTGGTGGGAGTCCGGGGCAGAAGACATCAACAGAGCCTTCCTGGAAGGGGTGACACAGGCCAGCCAAAGACCTTGAAGGCTGGGTAGGATTTGGGCATGCAGAGAGAATGGTGGAAAGGGCATTCAGGTAGAGGAAACCTCACGAGCAGAGAGAAGCCTGCAGGTGGATGTAGGTAAGGCAGGTCCACATATTTATTTTTGTGTCTGTTTAACAAACACTGATATGGCACTTGCTCTGTGCCAGGCGTTGTTCCCAGGGGCTCACATACAGCAACTAATTTAATCCTCACCACAACTCTATGGAGCAGGAAATCAATCTTTGATGAGTCCAGTTTGGCTGAGACATAAGATTATAAGCAGGAAAATGGAGTAAAAGCTGGAAAAGTCGATTGGAACTTTACGTAGAAGGCCCTGGATGGCAGACTAAGGAGTTTGTGCTTAATTCAGGAGGCGACAGGGTCATTGAGTGTTTCTAAGCAAGTGTGCAAGAGGGTCAAAAATATACATTTGGAAGATTCATCTGGAAGCCACTGTGGAGGTTTGAGGCAGCAGCACAGGAGGCAGTAGGAGTGGCCTTGACCCCGGGCAGGCACAGAGCGGGTGGACAGGTGCTGAGGGAGGAGTGGCACATTTAGCAGGTGGAATCAGAGGATGGCAGGGATGAAGAGGAGGGAGAAGTCCAAGGGGATGCGATTTTGGTCCAACCCAATGGAGCTAAGAGTCAGTAACCTGGGTCCCAAGCCCAGAACTTCTGGCAACGTACCATATGGTCTTAGGCATGTCCCTGGCCCTCTCTGGGTCTCAGTGTCCCCATCCACACCATGGGAAGGCTGAATATGTTTATCACAAATGGCTCAGACAGGGCTGATATCCCTCACCTGTGGTTCTAGATGTCAGAGGAGAGTGTCAAATTCTTGTCCCAAAATGAAGAGAAGCCGCCTGTTGGATGATGGTTAAGAGCGTGGGCTCCAGAGTTGGGCCTCTTTAGGCTCCATTCCCACTCAGTAGCTCAGGTTCCTCTCCTGTGAGCTGGGGATGACAGGGACAGTATGTACTTCAGAGGGCCACAGTGAAGACTCAATGAGATAATGCATGCAGACATGCTCGGCAGTTGCTCACTGCGTGTGACGGCCGCCATCGTCATCAGCGCTCCCTCCTCTGGTGGCTGGGAGTAGAGGGTATGAGGACCAGGCTCAGAGGCACTCAGAGACTGGAACCCCCAGGAGCTGATGGCATGACTTCCCAGCCCCAAGCTCCAGCTGCCAAGCACAGCACTTCACAGTTAACGGAACTCTGTTATACCCCAGCAAGTCTAGGGATAGAAATGACCGTCTCCGTTTTACAGATGAGGCCGGCTGGGACGCCAGGGAGCATCCTCTCATGAGGCCAGCTTGCCCCTAAGTCTTGTGTAACTTGGGCAAGGCTTTCAGAGCACCATGGCTGCGAGGCCCTTAGAGACCCTCCAGTAAACACCTCATGGTGTACCTGGGGAAACTGAGGCCCTGAGAGGATATCCTCTTGGCCATTCCCAGATCCAGTGGGGACACTGGAGCCTGGGCAAGAACAGGTGCCACCAGGAACCCAGGCCTGGCTTTCATTTGCCGCTGGGCTGGGCGCCATGCAGCTTGCCCAGGGCCATGATTCGGGCCCAAATTGGGATGTTTGGTTCCTTTCTTTATGTCTCCTCTTGTAACTCCGGCTTAACACTCCCCAGATGGCCATTCCTGCCGGCTCCCTGCCCACGCCGCCATTCAGACGGGAAAGCAATCATTTCGCAGCCCCATTAATTAAAGACTAATTGCTGATTGGAAACACATTGACTGGGCCCTGCACCGGTATCGTGTTGTGGGCCCTCTGGCCCTGGTGAAGTCCTGGCCCTAACGAGACTCTGGCCCCCCAGCGGCTCGCTCGCTCACTGCGTGGCAGCAGAATTGGTCCTGGACTTAGGCTAATGAGGTGTCAGCTGACTATTAGAACCACATTGATGGGGGAGGCTGGAGACGGGACCAGATAGGAAATGCCACATGCAGCAGCCATTAGCTCTGAAGTTGCTGTGCTTCCAATAATAGCTCCCTGGGGGCCACGTCTGCCCCCACCCCTTTCCCAGCCAGTTAGCAAGGGGCTCATCTTCCAGCCTCCAAGAAGCCCAGTCTCCTCTGCCCCAGGGTGATATAGGCCCCCCACTCAGCCACCAAACATCTACTGTGTGCCAGGCCCTGGAGACGCAGAAATGAGTTAGAATAGCTGCATTTATTGAGCGCGTACTATAAGCTGGAACGTCCATGGACTCTCCTTTCTTTCTCCCGAAAGCCTTCGGGAAGGTTGATGCTATCATGATCTACATTTTGCAGAGGCCTAGAGTGGCAAAGGGACTTACCCAAGTGCACGCATCTCCTAAACAGCGGCGCAGTCTGCGTCCAGAGTCCATGCTCACAGGCCGCCATCTACTGCCCCTTGGCCCTGCCCTGGAGGAGCTCCCAGTCTCCCAGGAGCAGCCAGGAAGGAAGGTGCTTTATCACAGGCTGCGTGGGGCAAGGGCCATGGTGGTGAGAGCCAGGAGGCTCTGGGAGCCCAGGGAAGGAACGCCCAACCCAGACACGGGAGAAGAGAAGTCAGGGAGATATTCCAGAAGGAAGTAGCGCCTGGACCGAGTCCTGAGCGACATGAGGAGTGAAGTCACTGGGAGGACAAGTGAGGCCGAGGGAGAGGCTGATGGGACAGCAGACCATCCGGGCACAGGGAACTGTGTGGAGTGGTGTGAGCTTCGGGAGGTGACACAGTCAGCTCCGATCTTTCCGAAGCTCACTCTGGTTGCAGCCAGCTGGAGAGTGGATTGGAAGGGAGGGGGAACGCAAGCAGGGAGATCAGCCAGGAGGCTCCTGCGTGGTCCAGCGTAGGTGAGGGGGCCTGGAGCAGGGGCAGGGCAGCGCAGACGGACAGCTATTCAGGAGGTGGAGTCAACAGACTTGGAGAGGGTGGGACTTCGGAGAGAAAGAAGCAGCGGAGGCTGGAATTGCCCTCCCATAATCCTAGGACCACCTGCCCGTGGTGCTCAAAGCCTTCCGTGGCTCCCCAGCCCTTTCTCCCAACGTGGGGCAGGCCTGGGGGGAAGTCCAGCTCTTCTACTTCCTTGCCGTGCGGCTCTGGGCAAGAGCCCGACCTCTGAGTCCCGGCTCACTCATTTATAACCACCGGTCAGTGGTCTTTGGCTCACAGGATGGCTGTGAGAACTCAACGAGCTCCCGCGTGCCATTCCCTCCAGGACGCCAGGCAGGGATTAGGAGCCTCCCAAGATGAGAGGTCGGCAAACGTCAGTTCCCATGCCCCCTTTCCCCGGCCGTCCTCCATCAGCCCGGGATCCAGTCATTCTAACCTCCCTGTCCCGGTTGCTCTTGCTGCTCCTTCTATCCTCCCTCTGCTCCTACCTCCATCCGTCCAAATTCTGCCTATCCTTCCCGGCTCAGAGGCGGCACCTTCCCGAGAGCTTCCCTGATTTCGGTCTGGCCAGAGAAATGCCCTTTCCTCTACCATCCCAGAGCTCTTTATTTATGGGCGACAAAACTGTCTTTGTCCCTGGCTTATGTCCTCTGCTGGATTGGGCGAAGGGAGAGAGGCCTGGGCGGGCGGGCAGGGGGCAAATGAACAGGACAGCTGATGCTGGAAAGCGCGTGTGGGTAGGCAGCTGCCTTGGCCCTCGGGGCTTCCCTTGGTCTCACTGTCTGCCCCAGGAAGCACCAACCTGGATGCCCATTCGGGCTTAGCAAGGGATGTAAGTAAAGGAATAGAACAAGTGACGGGAAACAATGGCACAAGTGGGCTGAGGAGTGGCAGCAGGGGTGACAACAGGGAGTAGTGAGAACCGTGGTAAAGCGTCTCCAGGAGCAGCGGCTACTCCAATATAGTTGATCGCTGCCACGTTGGAATGCGAGTTCAGGGTTGCCAGGGATCCGGAATCTTTTGAGAGGAGCAGGAAATCCGGGTTTTTATATAAAATTGCCCTATTTTGCAATCCTGGTGACTAATCTTAAACTTCCTGGAAACACTCTGCAAGCTAAACAAAACATATCTCTGGGATGAGATGGGGCTGCCAGTTTGCCATCACTCACGTTCTGCAGATGGGCACTTAGCTGTGTGCCAGGCACCACTGGGCAAAGGGACACAGAGGTCTCAGAGGGATTGGATTCCTCTGGGGGAGGTAGACATGTCCACAGACCTGCCAAGGGCACTGTGGGGGCCATGGCTGGGGTAATTATGGATGTGGGCCTGGAGTCGGACAGATGTGAGTCCATGCCCTGGCTTGGATACATACAAGCTGTGTGTCTCTAGGCAAATTGCTTAACCTCTCTGAGACTCAGCTTCTGTCTATAGGAGGGAAAAAAGGTTTCAAAAGTCTTAGTCCCCCACTATTGTCATGCCTGCCAAATGAGCTAACGGCTGGTGAGCCCTTTCTGAATCATCAGCTGTGCAGGTGTGCGGGGATGTTCCAAGGAGCCGGGATTACAGGGTTGAGGCCACGCCTGGAATGGGCCGAGTCTCTGGGGTACATCCAGATGTGCAGGCACATCTGGAAACTGAATGGTAAGGGTGCTCTGGGCAAAAGAGGGCAAGGAGCCCTGGCTCAGAGCCAGGTGGCAAGATGCTGTTCCCTGCATGTTTCTGCCACCATCCTGTCGGTGTGATCAGTGCCCGCTCCCTGCAAGGATTTCCGGACCAGATGCTGGGGCAGGTGCAGATCCAGAGAAAGGAAAGTGCCTGCCTAAGGTGGGGCAGATCCTGCAAACCCAGAAATTCCATCCGTCTTGCTTTCATAGCTACCGTCCTACTACAGAGAACGGTCCACACTTAGCCAGCGCTTCCTACGTGCCAGGTACTGCTCTAAACGCTTTTACATACGTCGACTCAGCTGACCCTCGCTGCAAGCCTGGGAGCTACATGCTATTATTGTCATGTCTTGTTCCCAGATGAGGACACTGAGGCACAGAGAGGTTAACTGACTTACCCAAGCCACACAACAAGTAAACAGCAGAGCCGGGCCATGAAGCCGAGCTGTCTGGCCCTGGAGTCTACACCACCTGGATTAAACCCCCGGATGAAATTCCCTCTGTTGAAAGACTTGTGTGGTTTCTGTGTTCCTGACTATGCTCTGACAGCACAGCCCCCAGCCGTGCCGTGGGAGAGAATAGAGGAGTTGTAGGATGGCTTCAACACCAATGACCCCTCCCATTCTGGTGGCAGTGCCTATGCCCGAACCCAGACCCCGGGACACCACCGTGCTGGGGCTCGGGATCCAGGACTAGAGCGCACCTCCCTCTCTCACGACGCTCTCTGCTGCCCCTGGGCAAGGCCTGGAGGCCTGCAGGGAGAGGCCGTGAGCCAGGCGGGGAGTGACAAGGAGGCTGAAGCTGAAGTTGTGGGCTGCAGACTGGGCCAGCAGGTATGGCCAAGGCGGGCAGGGCAGGCTGAGGCCAGCCAGGCCAGCGGAAGGGCCCAGCAGTTGCCCCTGTGCTCCAGAGCCCCCCGCACCTGTCCCCAGACGCAGACACACGCTCATGGAAACACTCACCCAGCTACAGTTACACGCAGACATCAGTAAATCCGCATCCATCCAGCCACACGCACACCCCGTCCCCCAGCACCTTTGTTCATATCGACACGCATGTGAACACGAACGCACACACGTGGACCCTCCATACACGTGTTCACCTGCGGGGAGGCTTGGCAGGGGAGCGATTGCTCCAGCCCCGCCCATGGCACTCCTCCCTCAGCTCTCTCCTTCAGTCTTGGGGGAAGAAGACACTAACTGAATGGAAAAATGCCTCCAGCAAATGCCACCCACTTGGCGGCAGCTCGGCCTCCTTTCCCGGCCTCTGCCATTCAGGCTGTGGCCTGTGTAACGGCTGCAAGTTCCTGTGTGGAAACATGCAGGTGGGGGAGGGTATGAGGTGAAAAATACTTCAAAATGAAGATCAAGCCCAAAGATAATGGTCGACCTTCAAAGTCCGTATCAGCTTAGAATGCTAGGGTGGAAAGCTGGGGAAATACGGTGCACGCTGAGGGAATCGCGGGGCTGTGAGTCAGGTGTGTTAGTGCAAATATGAACTTCGCCATGGATTTGCTGTGTGACCTTGGGTAAGTCACTCCAGTCTCTGAGCTTTGGTTTTCCTATTAGCATAAGGGTTGAGGGCACACACTCTGGAGCCCAAATGCCTCAGATTGAATTCCAGCTCTGCCTTTACCACCCGTGTGACCTTGGGCAAGCTATGTAACACCTCTCTGCCTCAATTTCATTGCCCGTATAATGGAGTTGATAACATTAGCTAGCTCATAGGATTACACGGCTTGATGTACATAAAGCTCTTAGAAGAAATACATAAGTAAATTACTGGATTATAGTAAGCACCACATAAGTGGCAACTATTGTCATTGCTGTAAAATGGGGATCCGAACGTCTACTGCAGAGGATTGTGGGAGGAGTATACGAGACAGTGCCTTAGCAAGGGTCTATGAACTCCAGTGATAAATATGCAATAATAATATGCTGCCGGGTGGATTCTGAGACTGGGATGGGGTAGAGGCTTGATCTGAATAGACGGTGCCCCGACATCTTAGGGCTTTCCCCTGTCCCAGTAAGTGGTCAGTGGCCTGTTCTCGAACCATGCCAGGCCTGCTCCCGCCTCCCAGCCTTTGCACTGGCTGTTCCCTCTGCTCTGAATGACCTTCCCCCAGATATGGCTAATTCTCCCGCCTCCTTAAGGTCTTTGCTCAAATATCACCTTCTCAATGAGGCCTACCCTGACCATCTTAAGAAATTCTGCATCCTGCCTCTCGCTCCAGTCTCTCCAATCCCTGTTACTTTTCTCTTTTGTTTTTCTAAGGCATTTACCACCTTCTCACATACCAAATGATTTACTCATTATATCATCGTTTATTCTTCAAATCCTCCCATTGCACTGTTATGTCCATGAGGGAACTGGGTTTTGTTCACCGATGTATCCCAAGTGGCTAAAACCGTCCGTGGTGCACAGTAGGACTACGATGGCTTTCGTGGGATGGCGCGGAATAGACGCAGCTTCGAGAGCTCGCTGGGCTGCAGTTAGGCTGGTGGGCTGCAGGGGCGAGCCCAGGGGTGGGGAGAGCAGGGAGGAGGCACCAGGAACGGCGGCAGTGAGGGTGGCACTGGGGAGAAGGCAGGATGCATGGGAGCAGGGCCTGCGTCCTGCCTGCTTGCGGGTGGACTCCCAGGTCCGGGCACAGCGCCTAGCAGCGTCTGGGCGCAAGGACTATTTGTTGAGTGGACGATTAAATACACAGGCCGTCGCAACGTCTGCCAAGTTGATTGGATGTGGGGGAAGAGGAATAATTCAAACATAACACCCTCAGCTTGAGCCTGGGCAACCAAGAAAGCAAGTGCAAATGTTCCCGAGCGCTGGAGTCAGACACCCAGGGAAGAGTTCACGCACATCACCCCTTTGGACACCAGCTCAAACATCACTTTCCTGCTTCCCCGGATTAAACAAGATCCAGCTAATTGGCCCTCCCAATGGCCCCTCGAACGTGGCCACAGGCACGCTGATCTCGCTTGTATACACCGCATCTCCGGAGCGCGGAATACTGTGTCCAGGCTTGGGCAATCCCCCAGTGGCTCTCCATGCTCCCTCTCGCCTCCTGCTCCTCCCCTCCCTCCTCCTGTCTCCTCCTTCTCCTCTACCCCCTTCTCTTCCCGCTGCTCCTCCTACTCTGGTCATCATAAGCAGAGTATTCAGGGAACTGCAGCCGATGGTTTGGATTAAACCACAGGAACCGAGGGTGACCCGACCTACGGGGAGGGGGTGGGGTGGGAAGCAGGACAAGTTATACAAGAATTTGGCCCCGATTCACCTGAAATTGCAGACTCCCAGGTCTGAGCTGCAGGCACTGGGAACTGGATTTGGGGTTCATGAACCTCACACCACACAGCTCACAGCCGCCCAACAGATACCCACACCTAGTGACACACAGCATGTCCACACCACACACCAGCACCGTGACAGCCACGTATCCAAACACACATCACACTTGCAGCCGTGTGACACATGCCCCCCACAGCACCGCCACCTCGGCGAGATAACACCAGATCCTGCCAGACCACTGACATACGCACACGCACTCACACAACACACAAAACACAGTGACACGTAGCGTACACACCACTCCCAAAGCATAGCCACACTCCATGACTCCACCCCTCCGCCAGACAACACACAGAACAAATGTACAGCATTCTTGCAGCACAGTGACAGCCCAGCAAACACCCCGGTGACACCCAGCAGTTTCCAACACAGTGACACAACACACATCACCACCACCTTCACTCACCACCCCGCTACACACACACACACACACGCATACACACGCACACACAGAAAAGAGCTCTCTCTCCTCGCCCTTCCCTCCCCTCTCCATGTCTCGGCCTCTGGGCCATGCCAGCCCCACCTTAGGATGTGCCTTAGGAGCGTGGCTCCGGGGCACAGCTGAGCTGGTAGGCGCCATTTCCTAGAAGGCTGTGCATTTGGCCTCAGCTGATCAAACACATGCTAGGAGGTCCACGTTTGAACTCCGGCTCTAGGGGTGGCTGGTATGTGGTCCCCACCAATGAACTGCAGGCAGCAGCTGGCTGCCGTGGGCCTCCCTGCGGGGGGTGGGGTAGCGGGCCTGAGCTTTGTGGGTGGGAGCCAGGCAGGGCCCATGCTGACTTGGGGTGAGGGGACACGCAGAGTTCAGGCTGCCTGCGGCGGGGGAGCGCAGGAATGCCTCGGCTGCTGCAGCTGAGTCCTGAAGTAAGAGGAGAGGCGGGAAGATGGGCGGAGAGAAGGCGAGGGTGGAAGGAGACTGTCCGGGCTCCTCGGGGCTCTTCCCTTAGGAAAATGACAGCAGCAGCCATTGCGGGGGAGGCAGGGAGCCAGAGCTGGAGGCTGGCATGGTCTGGGGCTTTGAAAAGAGGCTTTCAGAGAAGAGCGAGAGGCCGGGGCAGAGGACAGGGCATTGCCCTTGGAGGCTGAGTGGTCAGCCTGGGGCCCCCTGGCTGCCCCGTGGCGGGGGTGGAGAATGAGACTTTGGTCAGGAACAAGAGGCCCCACTGATGAGAGCTTAAGGTGTGGAGAAGTTGGCCATGAGAACTATGAGAAAGAAGAGTGGGTCGTTGGTGAGGGCCGTGAGGGAGAAAGACGCACACGAGAAAGAGGCTACGGGTGAGGGCTGGCATGCCTCGGACACTGGGCCCACACTCTGCAGGCAGAGGGTTCCACGAAGATCTGCAGCCCATCGGAGCTCCCAACTCAGCAGAAGCCCTACCCACGTCACCTAGAAGGGCATGGCCCACAGCCTCCTGTGGCAGGTAGGGAAGGATTGGCCAACTTCAGACACTGGTCAACCTGAGTCCTGACCTCAGTAGAATCAGAAGGTGGGAGGAAGAAAGGGAGGGAGGCCTTTGGCCTTTCAGGGTTGCCATCTGGCTCAAGAATTCCCCAGGCAGTTGACTCAAACCCCATAATTGGCATATTTACATGTCACTTATGCCAAAAGACATAAATGAACTCCCCCTGTCCCACCCCACCCAACCTGAACATGGCTGGCCTCACGGCCAGACTCCAATGCTATGTCCCAGCTCCCCCCGAACTTCTGAATACTTTGGCCTGGTATCCCCAAGGGAAACCCCCAAGGTGGGTGCTAACCCCATCTCCAGGGACTAAGCCTCCTTCCCTCCCTCCGAGACTGAGCTAATAACACCCACTCTTATTCAGCACTTTGCCCTTCCCCAAGCATGATCTCACCGGAGTCGCATAACAACCCTGCGAGGCCGGCAGAGCAGGGATTATTAGCCCTATTTTCAGATGAGGAAACTGAGGCCCAGAGAAGTTAAGCAATTACCAAGGTCACACCACTAGCAAGTCCTCTGACTCCAAATCCAGCACCCAGGTTAGAAGGGATGCCTGGCCCCTTTCATCTTAAAATGTGGACTTTCCCAGTGTCACGAGGGGTGTAGGGAGGAGGCTCAGGTGGCATAGCGAGTGAGGTGGGAGGTGGGAGCCTGGCAAGGCGATTAACCACGTCTACTGTCTTCCGAAAAGGATGGGGGCAACGGGGGAAGAAAACAAATGCTTCTTGAACATCTGCTGGGAGCCAAGCAGCGTATTGGGTACCTTACATACATCATCTCATTCAATCCTTATAAAACTCTGTGAGGCAGGTCCTCATTTCACAGAGGGAGAAAGTGAGGCTCAGGAATGGCATTGTTAGGCCTAAAGTCACACGACGTGTAAGTAACAGTTAGGACTTGGCCCTGCCTCTGGCTCTAAAGCCTGTGTTATTTGAGCAAGAGTCTCTGTCCCCTTCCTTGACATGTGACCATCCGCCTTGGTACCCATCCAGTTGCTACAGGAAGCTGGTCCCTGATGGGGCTTCAGTAAGTGGACTTCAGAAATCAGGAAACTGAGACGAGGGAGGGGGAAGGGGAACTGCGGGGGAGGCGAGAGCTCCAAGAGTTTGCGGGAGAAACCAGATTCCTCCCGGGAGTTGTGAGCAGTGTCCCCTCCCTCCTTCCTTCCTCTCCCCACTTCTGACCACAGCCTGGCTGGGGGATGGAAGCCGTGTCCCTGAAGGGCGGCCTCTTGGCAGATGCAGGGCTGCAGGCAGCGCCACACAGGCCCACATCCTGGGTCACCTCCCACTCAGAACCGCAAGGAATCTGGACAAGAACTCCAACATTTCTCTAAACCACCAGATTGCATTGCCTCTTTGCCTCCCTGCCTTCCTCTCCACATCTCACCATCAGCCTCAGAGACGGAGCCCCGGCTTTCAGCGGACAAATCCACTGCCTTTCCGTGCCAAAGGCTCAGACTCCTGAAGCTGGTCCTGATCTACAGAACTCATCACGTCCGCCCTCCTCCCTTTAGGCACAATTCATGCAGGCCATTGGGGGTCTCTCTATTGCTCTGAGCCATCGCAAAGGTGGGACATTCCACAGCCTTCCTCAGGTAACTTTTCAGTGTTGCATTCTTCACCATAAGGAGGCGCTTCATAATCCCTAACTTTGGTCCCTGATGCCAATTCTTTTCTGTTTGGATTGTAGTGGAAATGGGGGAGTGTCACTCCCTAAATTATGGCTCTCCCAACAACACATGAAACCAGGGAACCGAGCTCCTCTTCTGGAAACCAACGGCTGCACTGTGTCTTCATTGGCTGGCCCAATTGTCTAATTCCCCAGAAACAGTGAAAGATAGAAAGGGAAGGAAAGCTAAGATGGAGAATATTGCAAGCAAAATGTTGGAATAAAAGTAAGAAAGAAGATAATAGACCCAGTGAGTAGACCTATTAGATCCTTGGCTATCATAATTGTCATCACCATCACTGTCTTTAATTGCTCCAGTCTTGATCATCACCATTAGTATTACCACCGCCACTACCAGCTCTGTCCTCATCACCATTTTTATTTCTGTCACAACCATCAGCATCAGCATCCTCGCCGTCACCTCCTTACCACTCTCACCAGCACCTTCAGCAATCACCGCCACCACCACCTGTGCTATCACTAGTGCCACATCTGTCATCATCACCATTGTCATCATCACTACCTCCGCATTATCATCTCCACTTTCGTCATCATCACTATGGTTACCACTTCGATCATCACCATCACTTTTATCATCATCATCACCTCTATAATCATTACCAAGTCCATTAACACTGTTGCCATCACATGTGCCATCACCGTCATCATCTTCATCACCACCTCCATTGTAACTGCCTCTATTGTCATCCCACCATTACCTTCATCACCACCGTCACCACCGATGCTATTGTTACTAACGCCTTCATCACCACCATCGACACTGACACCATCTTCACTGGCAATAAGATGATCATCACTACCATTTTTATCATTAATGAAATGTAGCATTGTGGTCCCTACCTTCAAGGACCTACAGACAATGGATAGGTCCTCAGACAGAAAATAAAGAGGGTGAGGGCAGAGACCATTCTAGGAAGCAGTCCTATCCTGGGGAGTGCAGGGAAGTGGGACGGGACTCCAGACGTACAGTAGCAGATGGTAAGGGCGATGCCATGGAGGAGAACTAGGGAGGTGTGGGTGTCTGGCTCCTAGATTCAGTCCCTGGTTAAGGAGCATCTCTTCCACATATCCAGGTGCCCCCGAATCACCTTGGAGTTGTGGTCACCTGCCATGTTGTCGGCTGCAAGCCCAGTCACTGCAGCATGGAACAGCCCTAGAACTGGCTACCATGACTCACCGAGAGGCTACAATGCCTGGCCTAAAGGAGTTTCCACCAGGCACAGGGACAAGGAGGAGGTAACCTTCCCAGTGCTACTACCTTCCTCTTCCCTTCCGTCTCCTCCAGGGTCCCCTGTTCTCCTCTTCCTCCTTCTCAGACTTCCCTCCTCTCCCAGCCTCGTCTGCCCTCCAGCCTGCCTTCCAGTACTGGCTCCCTGGTCTCTGTCCTTCACCTCCCCTCTCCGGGACAGGCAGGGCTTTGAAATGCCTTGGGCAAGAGCCGCGGAGGGTCCTGGGAGAGACCATTTCTTAACTTAATAGGCTGCCCTGTCGGGGGCTGTTTCCTGAATCTTCAGCTAAATCATCCTTTGCCCACTTCATCCCATTAATCCTGCTGCTGAGAGGGGAAGAGGCTCATTAAGTCATTGGATCTTTCCACCCAAGTCTGGGCTTCTCTCAGCTCCCTCTGTGCGTGCACGCGGGCTTTGCCCCTACTTTCTAGCCTTCCCTCTTGGGCAGACGTCCCCAGGGGCTGCCCAACACTTGCAGCCTCTCTCGCCAGGTCTTCATTCGCACGCCATGCCCCACACCAGCACGCACACACACACGCTGACACTCACGCTCCCCACACGGCGCACATGCCTCTGCCAGCCAAGTTCCGCACGCGCTCATCATCACCACCACCGTCATCGCCTATTGCGAACTCACTTTGTGCCTGCTCGTGTGCTACGTTAGCACATCCAATGCTGTCTACCTCCCTGCGAGGTTGGCATTTGTAAGCCCCCTCTTTCTTACAGGTGAAGAAACCAGAGCTTAGATAAATTCAGGAACCAAGGTAACACCATGAGAAAGTGCAGAGCCGGGACTCAAACCCGGGTCAGGCCCAACGTCCAAGCTTGTGCCCTGAATTCTAAACTACTGTGCTCTCCTGCCTGCGCCTACTCCCGTGGAGACAGACACCACAGCCCCGCACACACGCTCACAGAACACTCACTCCGTACCCAGAGTGCACCCGCTTCACACGCGCGCACACTCACACACAATGCAGCTACTCAGTCTACTCATTTGATAATCATCCATTGGATATCTACTGTGTGCCAGCCTCACTAGCTCTGCCCAGTGTTAGGCACCATGGTCCCCTAAGAGAGGAAGGACACGCCACATCTCGAGTGTCTACCATATGCTAGACCCTATGCCAAAGAGAGTCTTTGGTCACAGGGACATGTGTGGTCCTGAACATATATGTATGTGCACACACACTCTAGCTGGAATGAGTCCTGGGCCTGGCAAACCTTGGTCCATGAGACCTAGGGACAGTGGGGACAGGTACTTGATAGTACAGTATTCGATATAGGTGGCTGGGGGGTGGAAAGGCTGGAGGTTACCCGCCCACTGAAACTAGGTCTCAAGAATCCTAGGCTGCCCAAGTTGGGAGGAAGGGACCTCAGAGATCTCCCCTCCCTGCCCCTACCACTGATTTATATTTATTAACAGGGAAGGCCCACACTGGGAAGGAACCCAGGGACCCAGGGTGAGCATCTATGAGCTTTCCCACGCTACCCCATCACTTTTGGCCTGACTTAGCTCCACTTAACTCCCCGGTAAGGGAAATGAACAGGAAATTAAAGATAACTAGGCAGTTTGAGAGGATTAAGGATAAGGGAGAGCAGCATAATTATGTCATAGTTGCTATCGGACAGGAGAGCACACCAAAGGAAATGTAAACGGCCTCAAACCGGCCCATTACAAGAACAAGGGCAAGGCCAGCCAGCAGATAACAGAGTCCTGACTGTGGGACAGAAATATTAATCACCCACCAAGGCTGCCACCCCGGCCCAGCCTAGTAAGGCAATGGGCCCAAGGATAGGAAGACAGAGAAGGGTCCCCAAAGGCTTGCATGGGGCAAAGAAGCTGCTCTGTGCCTGCTGGCTTGGTAGAGCCACTGGCACGGGGAGGGAGGAGATGTCCCTGGGCTTGGCAGCTGGCATGCCTTGGCTCAGGAGCTAAGCCAGCTTCTGTGTCCTAAAGGGAAAACTTCGAGCCCAAGGACTCCAAGCATGGAGGATCACTGGTCAGTGTCATGTACTGGAAAGTTCCCTGGACTGGGAGCCAAGGGACCTGGGTTCCCCTCCCAGTCCTATACCATCCCAGCTGTGCAGCCTTGGATGAATCATTTCCCCTCTCTGGACTTGTATCCTCATGTTTACAATGAACGGGCTTTTGGAAGAATAAAATAAAATGAAATAATAACAATTAACATTTATTGAGTAACTCCTCTATGAACTACCACAAGGGTTGGCAGATTTTTTTTTTTTTTTGCAAGGGACCAGAGAATAAATATTTTAGCTTCACAAGCTGGCGGTCTCTGTTGCAACTACTCAGCTCTGCTATTGCAGCACAAAAACAGCCATAGACAATGGCTAAACAAAGTAACATGACTGTGTCCCAATAAAACTTTATTTACAAAAATAAGCAGCCAGTCAGACTTGGCCTGCAGCACTGTAGGTTGCTAACTTTTCAATTAGACACTGTGGTAAGCACTTTTATTTACATTATCTTGTTTGATCCTCAAACAACCCTGGGAAGTACATGCTACTATTATTATCCCTGTTTAATAGGTGAGAAAACTGAGGCACAGAGCAGTCAAGTAACTTTCTTAGTATCACACGGCTGGGAAATGGCAGAGTCAGTGTTTGAACCCAAGCAGTTTGGCAACTGAAGCCATGGTCTTAACCTATACACTGCATGCCTTCCAGAATAAGGATCATGATTATTATAACAATACTAATCATTGCTTGCATTGCCATAGGACTTTACACATTCCCAAAAGAGATATCAGAAATACCAGCAGTTCTCCCTGAGGAGTCATGACCCACTGGTGTGTCACAATCAGTTGCACAGTGTGTCAAAAGTCATTTGTTGCTAATAATAGTTGTAAAAAATGATTTACTGCTGTTTTAATAAACGAGAGTTGACCGAACATTATCCCTCTAATAATGTCCCTCTCGCTCACTTGCATTCAGATATGTTTCCTGGAAAGAGAGCGAAGCGCTGGAGTTTCAGCCGGCTTGCCAGGAATGCTGGGGAGGATGGCATTCAGAGGCATGCCGTCTGCCAGTCGCTCGGGAGAAACAGGGGACCCCACCCCCTGGACTGTCATCAGGGCTGGGACTGGGAACGATTATTCCCATAGGACAGCAGAAGAAGACGAGGCTCATGGAGATGTAGGGAGGCAGCCAGGGTCACATCCTAGAGGCTCGGGCAAGCTGTTACCAACGGGAAGAGTCAAGTGTTGCATTAGAGAGAAGAATGAGGGACCAGACAGAACGCTGTTCGGATCCAGACTCTACCACCTACCGCGTGACCAGAATCTGTCTGTCTCACAGGCCTCAGTTTTCATGTCTGTAAGATGGGGGTGTTGACAGCCCCACAGTTAACAGGGCCTGCTGTGAGGCCCAAACGAGATGATAAGGAATGTCTGAGGGCCTGGGCCTGGCTGCTTAGCCTGGAAAAGAGAAGACTCAGAGAGAAGAGATGAGGGGAGAACATTTAAGGAGCACCTACTATGTGCCAGGAAAGCCTCCTAAGCCCTTCCTAAAAAATCCTCCCAACAACTTGGAGGTAAGAATAACCATTGCCATTTTACAGATAAGGAAACTGAGTCCCGGGGCCACCTAGCCAGAAGGTGATACGGACAGAATTGGAGCCCAGGCTTGTCTGCGAGCCCGGGGTGCTCCGAGCACTGGCAGCCTTCAATGACGGGAACAGGGGCGCGCGATGGGAAAGCAGCTCCTGAGCGCTCACTGTGCACCAAGCATTGTTCTAGGCGCTGAGGATTCGACCCTGGACGAGACAACGTCCTTGCCCCCATGAGCCCAAATCCTAGCGGGCAGCTAAATACACTTTGGGGTCCCTTCCAGTTTGTGGTGACATCCCAACTCTGCCATGATCGTGATTCAAGTGTCTGCTCTCTACCTCAGTTTACCCCCATCATAAACCCTTCCCAAGGGAAATGAAAAGGAAAACTGTCTACCCCAATGCTCGCCACCCTCCCCTCACCCCAAACCATGGTGTCCTGAGTGGCTTCCTGCCCAGCCAAGAACAAAGGCTGGAGGAGCTGCTTCTCTAGGACATCGTGTGTCTCCTCCCAGGGTGTGGGGGCTGAGGACCACAGCCTGGCCTAGACCTGACCCTGATGAGCTGTCCCTCGGAACAATGGTCAGAGGCGTCTCCCCCAGGACTCCGACCAAGGGTGGGAAGTGGGGCTCAGGACAGACTGGCCTGGGCATTGTTTAGAAGGCACGTTTCCTGGTTGAGTTGGCAGCCAGAGCCCCTAGGACACTGGAGTGGGCCCGGGAGGGCCTGCGTCTTTCTTCCTCTCCTCCAGAACAAAGCTACTATTTCTGCTCCCATCTTCCCTTCAAGGAGGCCCCAAGGCTGCAGAGCTCTACCTCACCCAGGCCGGAACGGAGCACAGGCTTACGCATACCTACGCTGCCACACAGGATTTGCTGCCCTGAGCCAGGAGGCTTGGACCCACCCACTAGCACCAGCCACTTGTCACGCATCCACGAGGCTAGTGAAAGCCAGTAGAGCACCTTCTTAGACAGTCGGGCTGGGCAGGTTGCCAGCCGTACCGTCCTCCCACAGGCACTTCAGGAAGCCAGCAGCCCATGAGTGCACATGCGCCAGCAAGGTAAGGTGGCGCTCAGCTGAGTGGGCCCTCAGATAGCTGGCCAGGCAGGTGGCCCACCAACCCACTCCACGGCTGGCCAGGTAAGCTAGCCGGCTCTTCGTTCACACCAGGCCTGAGTGGGGGCTGCGGGCACAGCCAGTAGGGAGCACTGGGGAGGGGGTGAATACCAAGGCATCCAGGCAACCAAGAGAAAGGACTAAACCCTCAGCAATGCAAAGAACTCACCTCCCACCCCGTGCCCCACCCCACCCTGCGCCTTTGATCACACACACACAGAGCAGCCCCGGCCCTGCCCTCCACATGTCCACATTTCTTCTGTGTCCCCCACCCCCAACGCACACGCCACATCTGGGCAAGGGCGCTGGGCCTTTGGGCCTCACCTCTGTGTGAACCTCGCCTTTGATCACCACACCAGCCTGGGGAGGGAGAGAAGTTGGGAGGGGAGAAGGGAGGAGAAATTCTCCCTTCTTTGCCCCTCTGTTTACAGCTCACTGAGGCTCAGAAAAGTCAAGCTGTTTGCAGAAGGTCCTCCAGCAGAAGACGAAACCCAAGTTCTGAGCCCTGACTTTCCCCAGCCAAGGCCTCAAAGAATCCCATAGTATCAAGTGGAAAGAACCGGGGAATGTGCCCCCGGATGACAGAGAAGAAGAGAGCCACCTGTTTCTTCTTCTCCATCCTAGCCATGTGGATAAATATAACACCCTCCTATTACAGCCCTTGCCTGTTTACAGAGCACTGCCCATGTGTTCCTTCATTTAATCCTCCTGACGACTCTGGGAGGAAGGGATTATTCTCATCCCCACTGTACAGATGAGCAAACTAAGGCTCGCACAGACAGAGTGACTTATTTGTCACCCAGCAAGGAAGAGGAGACACCAGGATTTGGTGTCAAGCCCATGGCCCCCAGGACACTTGAGCGGTCCTCCGTTCGCAGTGGAGAGCTCTGTGGCGGACGCGAGGAGGCCAGCCTGCTGCAAACAGCTACTTGCTGGCCCGCTGGTTCCTAGGGCGCTAACTACCACTAGCCAGCCGGCCTCTCAGCAATCCCAGCCTTGACACCGTGTCTGCAGTAGCCCCAGCCTGGCTGTCGTCCCCACAGCCCCCACCGGAGGCCACCTGATTGGCTTCAGGAGCAGGGGCCTGGGCCTGCCTCCCCGGCACCCTGGCTCCTGGAGCCAGCTGCCCCTCAACTCCTCCGCCTGCTCAGCCTACGGCATGGCTCGGGGCTGGGGGCTGGGGGGGTGCTGGGGAGGGAAGCCTGAGTCATCCCCAGGCCAGGAAGCACAATATTTGGCAGGGTTCCTGGGCCTAGCCAAGGAAGGAGCAGGAACACTGAGTTACAGAGGCTGGCCTAGGGCAGGGAAGAGGCGGTGAGGAAGGGGCTGTCAGTGAGGAAGGGGCTGTCGGTGAGCTCACGGAGACGAAAGACTCACAGCAAACCGGGGTCCACAGGCTCCGGCCAGGGGGATGGACCTAGGATGCATTGGGGACACCTGGTGGGGAGGGAAAGAGAGAGAGGCCAACGTGACCTTTATTCTGTCCTGTCTTCTTCCCAAGCCAGGCCCCCCAGCCAGGGCCCTCTCTCCCTGCAGAGCTGTGTGACAGCTGGGGCAGTTCCTGAGAAGGGATCCCCCTCAACCCCACAGGGGGAGGGCGCCACCTCCCGCCGCCTCCCTCCACCTCTTCCTGTCACGTCCTTGGCCACCAGTGTTTCAAAATATACTGGATCTTGGCTGGCTGTTTACTTAGGAATCAAAAACATCAAGTTTCAAATTCATTCTCACAGCTTCAGCGCTCACCTCTTGGCAGACCATTCCAGTCCAGACTGCTCGCCTGAGCTAGCTCCGCGCCCACAGGGCTGACAGCCTGCTCGATCTGTGCTCCACGGGCAACCCTCGGACACCTCAACAGGCCTAAACTGACAGTCTGCACACTCCGCCCCATCCCCCCGCCCCAAAATAAAATTCTTCCTCTGTCTCTAGGAATAATGTCACCATCCATCAGCTTGGCATCGTTCTTGACACGTCCCTCTCCTTCCTTCCCTCCTTCCTTCCCTCCTTCCTTCCCTCCTTTCTTCTTTCCTTCCTTCCTTTCTTCCTACCTTCCTCCCTCCCTCCCTTCCTTCCTTCCTTCCTTCCTTCCTCTCTTCCTCCCTTCCTTCCTCCCTTCCTCCCTTCCTTCCTCTCTCCCTTCCTCGCTCCCTCCCTTCCTTCCTCTCTCCCTTCCTCCCTTCCTCCCTCCCTTCCTCCCTGCCTTCCTCCCTCCCTTCCTCCCTTCCTTCCTTCCTTGTGCATTTACTGAGCGTGCGCCAGGCACTGTGCAGGGCGCTGGGGAACAGCAGTTAGCAACTCAGTCTCAACCCCTGCCCTCGTTCAGCTTACAGTCTTGTCCAACGAGTAACCGGAAAATCACCAGACAGGTTCCTAAGGGCTGAGATGAGAGTGGTACAAGGACTGTGGGAGCCAGTTAGAGAAGTATCTGACCTCAGCTTGGGAGTGGGGGGCATGCAAGGCCTCCCAGAAAGCTGACGAGCCCAGCATGTGTTGCTGCGCTTGCTGCGTTGGGCTTAGGGTTGGGGGAGGGGAGGTGTGCAGCACCCCCGCAGAGAAGAGCACACGCAGAGGCCGCTGAGGCAGAGCTTGCAGCCGTGGAGCCGCTGAAAGAAGTTCCCTATGTAGAGAGGCGAAGCTAAGAATTGGGAATGGGGGCTGCGCCTGGTAGAAGGTGGGGCTGGAGAAATGGCTAGGCCCCGACACCCTGGCCTTGGAGGCCATTGGACGGGGTTTAGCCTTTATGCTGAAACCCTCGGGAGCCATTTGAATGCTTTAAGCAAGCAAGTAAAACTCTAATGTGTGTTTCCAGAGGACCAAGCAGTCTTTTTCACCCCAGCATGCCAATCGTCCAGCGGCACAACGGCTCTCCGCCGCCTACTATGTCTTCTGTCATCAACCTCATGGGTGCAGACCACTGCTCCAGCCTGCTGATGGTCCCTCGTCTTCAGCTCGTGGACCCTCCTGTGCCCTGAGCCAGCCTCCGACCATGAAGGGGCGAAATGTCATATATGCATAATATATATACAGATCCGATCTGACTGTGTCACTTACCCTGCTTTAAGTACTTCATAGCTCCCCATGACTTTCAGGATAAAGTCAGCTTTCTCAGCGGGTGGACACATAGAGCCTCCCCTCTGGCCTCAGCTGCATGCCTGGCCCACTCACCCTTGGTGCTCCACCCACAGGCCCAGCGCGGCATGTCCCGGACACAGCACACCTCTGAGCATTCGCCTGTGCGTGTCCTCTTGCTGGATCATTCTTCTCTGCCTTATGCGATTTCTCCCTCGTGCTTGAGGGTCTGAGTCTAACGTCACCTGCGCGCTATTTCCCAACCCCCATCCCTTCCCCTCACCAAGGCAGGGCAGCGAGCATCTCACTCCAGGTGCTCTCTGGAGCTTGCCCGTAATTCGAAGGTGCCCACCCCCTAGCCCGTCAGGGATAATTCTGTGCCGTGTGAATCTGCCTCTCAGCTTCATTCTGTTTCTGCCTCTGCTCTGTCCCTCTAGCAACAGCTTGCCAGCTTAGGCCCCAGGAATCTGCCCTGGAGCCCAGATCTGGCCTAGCCTACCCGCTTCCTTGCAGGCTTTCCATCAGACCCTGGCTGAACTGTGGCCTCTCCACTCTTCAACCCTAGCAGCCCCTGGGCCTGACAAGTCTTCCTGGTCGGAGAATCCCTTTAAAGCCTGACCTTGCTTTCTCAGGCCTCCCCTCCTCCCAGCACTCAGTAGCTGAGCAGCACTGAATGGAATCTCCCAGCCTGTGATCAGGGCTGGCTAGCCCAGGAGAGGCGTGGAGGCTGGTGGAGCCTCTCCCTGGAGGGGAAGGCACACACGCTGGGACGGGTACCCAGCTCCATCTTGGCAAGCAGATGGCAGCTGGACCTGCTCTGGGGAATCACTGTTTTAGAGAGCGAGGTAAAGTTTGTCCCATGGTGGAAAAACACACCTTCCCCTCACCCACCCTAGTCTTCCTTTCCCCGGCCTGGGAGCCTGCTCAGGCTCAGGGGCTGATGGGATTTAAGAGGTGCAGAGAGCTTCATACATATCCCCCAAACTAGGGCCAGCTCAGGAAGCTGGGGGCCTCCTCTGCTCCTCCCCAACATCCACACTGCTGAGCCCCTCTCTCTGCCTCAGCTCGGGGCCTCTGGGTTGCTTTCAGGAAGCGGGGTGCTTCTGTACAGCCCAGCTTGGAGGGGGGAGGAGGGGGAGAGATAGCTTGATATGGATTTTTGTGGTTGGAGGTGATTGGAATCCCAGCTGTGTTCCCCCGCCCCCTCCCCTTCCTCCATCAGCACCCCCTCCTTCAGAGATGGGCAGGGGGAAGGAAGGAGGGGAGAGGGGCTCTGCTGGCCTCCGGTGCTCAGAGATGCCCCTTAAGCGCAGCAGCCAGATTTGCCAAAATGACCAGCAGGCCCCAGGGCCTGACAATGGGGCCAAATATTTGCATCGAAGACTACCCTGGGTGATGTGGGGATATCTGTGGGGTCCATCCTTATAAACTGCCCCCCAAAAGGAGGTTCCTAACCCTGGCTTCACATCAGAATCACTTGGGGAGATTATGAAAATGCTGATGCCTGGGCCTCAGCCCCAGAGGTTCTGTTCTAACCGGTCTAGGCAGGAGCCCAGGCATTGGCAACTTGCAAAACTCATCAGGTGGTTCGCATGCGCATGCAGGGCTGAGGGCCTCGCTTCAGAGCAGGATTTCCCGCCCTTGGCAGCACTGACATTTTAGGTTGGGTAAGTTTGCTGCCTAGGGCTGGCCTGTGCTTTGTAGGGTGTCACGCAGCATCCCTGTCCTCTACCCACTAGATGCCACTAGCAGCTACCTCCCCTCCATACGTGACGACCAAAGATGTCTTCAGGCATCGCCAAATGTCCCCTGGGATATAAAAGCATTCCCTGGCTGAGAGCCGTGGCTTTAGTGTTACGGACAGCCTTGCGGTGGGAGTCCCTTCGGAGCAGCTCCAGGGCCCTCCCTTCCTCCCCCGAGTTCTTCGGCAAGCACGCAGCCTTTCCGTCCGCTGGGCCTGGCCCTGCTCGAGGAAGGCTGCGAGCACACACGAAATCTGACCTCATTCTTGTCCCTAGGGAGCATAAAACTGAGAAACCTAAGGGCAGAGCCTACTTGGGGATCCAGGGATTCTGGGTCTAATCTGACTTCCTCTGTGACTTTGCGCATTTCACCCACGATTTGACAAATGTGTGTTTCTTGACCACCTGTCAACCACTAGCCATTGTGCTGCATATTGAGGGTTCTGCAATGAACCAGACAGACACTGTCCCTGCCCTCATGGGGCAGATGGTCTAGAGTGGGGGTCAGCAATCTTTTCTGTCAATGGCCAGATAGTAATTATTTGAGGCTTTGCAGTCTCTGTCACAGCTATTCAATTCTGTTGTTGTAGCATGAAAGCAGCCACAGATGATGCATAAATGAATAGGCATGACCGTGTTCCAAAAAAACTTTATTTACAAAAACAGGTGGTGGGCCAGATTTGGCCTGCAGGCTGTAGTCTGCTGGCCCCTAGTTATAGGAGCTCGACAGGGTGGCAGCGGAGAGTGGTGGAGGAGACCAGAGCCCACAGGAGGGTCATCTAGCCCAGACTGGAGAGGAAGGGGAGTCCGGGGAGGCTTCCAGAAGAGATGGCACACATCAGAGTGATGTACAACCTGAGGCCCGAAGGCTGAGGTGGAGGTGGCCAGGTGGAGGGTGAAGGGATAAGTGTCCCAGGCAGAAGCAGCAGCCTGGGCAAAGCTCGGGAGCAGGAGATGGCCTGATACAGTCCATACGGCAGGGAAGAGAAAATGCAGAGAGCAGGAGAGCAAGCTGAGATCCCACAGGGCCCTGACCTTCATTCTCAGTCTCTGAGAAGCCACTGGGGTGTCTGAGCGTGGCAGTAAGAAACCTCCTCTGCCTTTTGAATCCTCCCTCTGACTAGCTCGTGGTAACGGGCTGGTGGCCGTGAACAGCGCACGTGGGGAGAGATGATGAGGCCTGGAGCAGGAGGGAGCGAGGGCGCCTGGGGGCAGAATGGGCGGGACTTGGCGTTGATGGGATGTGATGGGGTGGAGGAGAAAGGTGTGGAGGGTGACCCCGAATGCTGCTGGCCATGTGGTGGTGCCATCCACTGAGAGAGAGGACACAGGAAGAAGAGCAGGTTTGGAGGGAATGGCAGTGGATGCATTTAGTTGAGACATGTTGAATTGGACATGAGTAGAGGCCCCAGGCGGAGATGACCTGAAAGCAATTAGAAATACTGTCCTTAAGGCCAGTATGACAGAGGAGCTCCCCTGGGGGGGAAGGAGAAGGGGAGGGGAAGGGAGCGGGGGAAGGGTCAAGAACGCTGAGGACCTCCAACAGGAAAGGGAGTGTGGAACAGTGGCCAGAGAGTTAGCAGAAAAGCAGGAGCGTATTCGAGCCCCTTCCTCTCTCTGGCTCTCCTAGGTGTCTTCTCAAAGCACTGAGAGTGTTTGGCTCAACGATCTCCAAGACTTGTCTTGCTCTGTGGGCACAGCGTCTTGTGACACAAGACAAGAGAGCAGCAAAGCTCTCTGGGAGCACAGGAAGTCTCCCGGCTTTCAGGAATCAGAAGGGATGTCACAGCTCTGAAGAGTAAGGAGGGTTTCCACAGGCCCAGGAGGTGAGAAGGGGCGGAAGCAGGAGGGGTGGGACAGGGTGGGGTGGGTGGACATTCCCGGCCAAAGGAGCCCAGTGAGGAAAAAACAGAGGCAGGAAGACGCAGGGAGTGCTTTGGAAAGCGTGAGCAGTCAGTCTGTCAAGCCAGGGGCTAAGATGCGGGGGTGGGATGGAGGAGGTAGGGTGATGATATACAAGATTAAAGGGACCGTGGGTATGGTCCAGTGGCTTTGAATCCTGTATCAATGCCACAGCTGTGTGACTTGGGAGAAGTCGCCAAAAAGAGCCTTAGTTTCCTCATTTGCACCAACACTCATCCTCCCCTCTGAGAAGCAGATCAAAGAAGAACATTTTAGGCTGTGAAGTTGGGGTATTTTTAGCCCCATAGGTGAGGGATGCCAGGAATCTGCAGGTGGCAGCCAGAGCTGACCGAGGAGTCACAGGGACTCTGGCCCCTCTTTCTTCTATGCTAACTAGGCTTCCCAGCCAAGGGGAAGGGGCCAAGAGAAAAGAGACTCTGGACCAGTCTCTGGACAAGCCTAGTAAGAGGCCCCCAAAAGGCAATTTCCATTCGGGTAGCCTCAGAGA
The DNA here is from genome assembly GCF_000956105.1 of Propithecus coquereli. Taxonomy (NCBI): domain Eukaryota; kingdom Metazoa; phylum Chordata; class Mammalia; order Primates; family Indriidae; genus Propithecus; species Propithecus coquereli. The sequence goes on from NW_012133970.1 coordinate 3,392,179, forward strand.
GAAGGGAAGGCAAGAAGGGGCCTTCCGTTTCCTGGGCGTGTGCCGTGGTACCTGTGCTTTTCGTCCCCATTTCACAGATGAGAAAAAGGCCAGACAGCCGGGAAGCAGCAGAGCAGGACTAGAACCCAGGCCTCTCCAGCTCCCAGACTCAGGTTTGCCCTTGCTGCTCCGGCGACTGCACAATGGGCTCCGAAAGTGCCCGTCTGTGGCTGTGTCTGGAGAGGCCTCTGCTGGCTCCTTTGCTCAAGACGGCCCAGAGGTTCCCTTTGTGACCCTCCCTCTCCTTCCCTTCATCTGCCCTGTCCTTCCCTGGCACGCATTCCCTCCAGCCAACCCTGAAGCCAGTGGCTATCCACTGCACTGGGAACCAGACGGATGACATTGGAATCACTGAAGTGTCCTTCCCATGACCTTGAGCTCTGGCGAGGCTGACTTTCCTTGTGGTGATTGGGGCCGATGACAGCTGGGTGGCAAGAGGACACGCACACACAGAGATGAGCCGCATCAGAGCAGGCATGGTCGGGACACCCCAGCCGCCTGCCAGGGCAGCTGCCTCCCCCTCCTCTTGCAGACAGCTGGGAAGACCCTGGTCAAATGACAGGGCTGGGCCGTCACCCTACCTCCTCTTCAGCCAGCCAGGAACACCCCTGCCGACTGATGGGGCATAGTCATTTCCTACTGTCTCAGACGGATCCCCAGGTCACCCCTGCCAACGTCTGGGACACAGCCGCCTCCTCCTGCCTCAGACACTGGGGGCCGTAAACAACATTGGCAAGTTGCATACAGAGCTGGAGCGACACGCTGCATATACAGATACCAGCCTCCCCAGGCCCTGGGCACTGATGAACACCAGTGCCAACGGGCCCCCACACCTGGCCCTTACTGTGTGCCCAGTGTAGCAGGCAAGGGGGATGGGCGGAGGCTGCCCGAATGTATATGGGTGACCTGGGTCCTTCCATGGCCTAGTCCACCCTTCCAGTTGAGCTTGCATTCAGAGTACAAGCACATGACTGCATCCACACGCGCCCCCCCACACACACACACGCAAAGGCCCCTGGCTCTCAGCTGCCTCAACACACAAGTTCTGATGCCACCTCTGAGCAAGGCCCTGGCATGGGCACTGGGTCACACAAAGGAATCAGAAAAGCCCCCCACCCTCAGGGAGCTCACAAGCTAGTGGCAACCCTATAAACCAAATGGGACCTTAGGTCCCACTACAAGAGTTATCGGATCTGGAAGAAACAAGGTGACGTTCTGGTCCTGTGCAGCCTTGCCAAGACCCCATCTGGGGGGCTTTGTCCAGTTATGGGACCCACACAATAAAGGAGCGCAGACCGGGCTCTGTGAGAACAGGCAGAGCTGAAGGGGCTATCTGGCCTGGAGAAGGGTGAACTCAGGAGAACGAGGGCTCTGACTTCAGACCTCTGAAGGGCCATCACAGGGCAGAGGAGGTGCATGGCCCCAGGGGACAGAGCTAGGTAGAACCTTTGATGGAAGCCACAGGAAGAGCAATTTCAGATGAAATATCTGACAGACAACCACGCTGAGGTAAAACAGGGTGCCACTGAAGGAAGGGAGCTTCCCATCACTGGAGGTGTGCAAGCAGAGCTTAGGTGATCACCATGCAGGAAGCTGCAGGTGGGGTACCAGGTGGGGGCAGAGACTAGACAGCCTCTAAGGGTACTTCCAGACCCTAGGTTCCATGACTCTGGGATTTGAATCCAACCTCTTCACGCTACAAATGAGGAGACCGAGGCCCGGAGAGCGGCAGAGACACGCTCGAGGTCACACGAAGCGTTAGTAGTACTCAGAGGACTAGACCTAGGATGCCTCATCTTGGATCCTCCCACTCCTCGGACTGCCTCGGCCGGAACAAACCTTCTCGGCGTACCCGGAATCTCCCCTCCCCACCCCGCGTCCTGGGTGGTCTGACACCCCGCGTGGCCTCCTTTCCCAGCCCCGGCCTGGGCTCAGCTGACGGATGCGCTCCTCGTCAGACTGCCTCTGGTCCTGGCTCTGGCTCCGGCTCCACAGATGGACGCTCTCAGGCCTGCTGGCTGGAAAAATCCACACATTTGACCTGGAGCCAGATGTGGAGTAAAGGGAGGTAGGGGAACAGAAAATCCAGGGTCTGGAGTAGGGTATAGAGCCTCGGGACCAGGGCTGGGACCCACAGACCTCATGAACCCCTCAATGTCTGGCAGGTAATGTTCAATAGATTGTTGTTGGGGAGCATCTTCCAGAGCAGAGGCATTGGAAACTCCACTGAGCCAAGCTAAGGGCCCCAAAGACCCCAGTAGAAATTCTGAGACCCCAAGAATGGGTCTTTAGAAACCTTCCTCATTCATTTGAGGTTTTCCCGGACCTCATCTTGGACACCCACCACCACTCCGGCCTTGCTTCCCTGAGAAGAACCCCACGGCCCACCCTTTTCCCTCTGCCCTCGTCCTGCCAAGCACAGAGGACCGTCCTACCCATAGGGCAGGGCAAGGCTAAAGTGGTAAATGATTTCTGCGGAAGAGGTTCTGCTCGTCGTCATTAAGAATGCTGCAAAGAAAGTCAATCTGCCCATATATGCAACCCCTCACATTTCACAAATTATAAAATGGAGGTTTGGGGGCTTGGAGAGCAGAAACGGCTGGCCCAAGGGGACCCAGTGACAGGACTAAAACACTGACCTCCAGTGTCCCAGTGCACAGATATTTTCACCACCATCCCCTCCACATGTTCTGGTGACAAACTACTTTCTGCTGTCTCATGGGCCCTTCGCAATTACAGGTGAGGTGAGCATAATTGCCCTCGTTTTAAGAAAAAGGAAACCAAAGCCAAGAGACTCAGTGACTTTCCAGCTACTTCTCCTTAACAAGCAATAATGTAACATGCATTCATTGCGGGGAGCACTAGAGATGATTTAACTCAGAAAAGTGACCCTAAAGGTGGACTTCCAGGCACCATTTCAGGCCCATGAGGGAGATATGTGGAGCAATCATTCCAAAACATACTCCATACATAAGCTGCTCAAGAATCACCCAAAGAACTAACAAATGTGTGTGTGTGTGTGTGTGTGTGTGTGTGTGTGTGTGTGTGCGCGCACGTGCGCGCATGCGCATGTGTGTGTTCTTGAACTCTGTTCTAAAAGATTCTGATTCCATAGCCATTAGGTAGGCCCAGGAATCATTTTTTTAACAAGCATTTCAGAGGAATCTGACACGTAGCTAGGTTTAGAAGCAACTGGTTTAGGATAGTCAGAGTCTTCCAGCCTAAAGGCAGGGCCAGTCCCGGTGGGAAATCTCTCTGGAGGACACATGTTTGCATGGGTTTAAGCCCAACTCCTGGTGCTAATATGGGACAAAGGTTGTGTATGGATATTGGGTAGCCAACAACCATTCATCACCACTTCCTCTTTTCTCTCAGAGCCCCAATTTTGTTCACCTGCTTCTGAGCAGACAGCACATGGGAGGCTGGGCTGTAGGGGCTGAATCTTGGTTAATCTAAGCCAGGAGTTCATACCTGACTGCATATTTGACTCAGAGATCTTTTTGAAATACTGGCGATGGGGCCCCTTCTTCAGAGATTAAAGTGGTCTTGGAGTGCAGTCTGGGCACTGGTATTCTTTAAAAGCACCCCGGGAAATTCTAAGGTGCAGCCAAGGTTGAGAAGACTGGTGTAAGTCAGTCATGATAATTCCAGTCTCTTTGCCATGTGGTTGGGTTGAGCCTGGCATGTGGCACAATTCGGCCAATAAAAGGCACAGACAAGAAGCCGCAGGGGTGTTCTCGGGAAGGCTGTCTTGTTCTTATAAAAGGACACAAGACCAAATTGTTACTTCTCCCAGGGTTTGGGATTTTGTTGAATTAGAGCGTAACACTTGGAGCTGCTGCAACACCCTTATAACCATGATGGGGCAGGCCTGAAGACAAAAGCCAAGAGTTAAGAGTGGTAGAGCGGAAAGATGGAAAGAACTGAGTCCTTGATGCTGAATAAACCAACCACCGAAGCCCCCTTCTTTAGGACTTCCTCTGTGGGATAACAAATGTGCTTATTGGTTAAGCCATTTTGAGTTGATTTTTCTGTTACTTGCAGCCAAATGCTATTCCCATTTGATGGAAGAGGAAACTGAAGATCAGAGAGGTTAAGTTACAAACCAGAATCATAAAGCCACTTGGTGGCAGAGCTGATACGAAGGCTGTACCTTTTACCACCATGAAACACCCATATACACACGCCAGCCCTAAAACCCTGGGCGGTGAGTGTAGTGAAAACAGCATTGAGCTATGAGAGGAGGCCTGGGCAGCAGAGATGGGGATATGAGGAGAGAGGCCACTTAGCAGTGATTATCAGGTCAAGCATCCTGTGGGTGTCCCCTGCCTCCCAGCAGGGGGGTGGCAGCTGGTGCCTGCTCTGGCTCCATCAGCCATTAATTAAAACTTGACAAGAAGATTAATACACAGGGGACAGTTTTAATTAGAGACTCATGGAACGTTAGTGCTGGCACGGCCCTAAGAGACCACGTCTGCCAGTCTCCTTATTGTATAGATGGGGAAACTGAGGCCCAGAGAAAGGAAGGGACTAGCCTAAGTTTCCTTAGGGAGTCTGTGGCTCAGGAGTCTAGGTGCCCTGTGTGACTCCCTGGCCAAGCCTCTTTCCTCTGCCCTGCGATGCCCTACATATGGGACAGCTTTAATTAACTTATTATCCCATTCAATTTGTCACCGATTCCCAGGGCCCCAGCAAAGGCCTACAACTAAAGCTCCCTTTTGTGTAAACTCTGCAAGGCCCCAGGGGGCTGATGGGATAAGGGCAACCATTGAGGAGCCCAGGGCAGCTGAGTTTGACCACCTACTTCCCAGGGTTCAGCGCAGCCAGGGCTCTGTCTGAGCCTGGGAACAATCAGCCTGGGGACATTTTGCCTTTTCCTTTTTCACTGGAGGGGGTGGGAATATCACTAATCAGTTATCTCAACCCCTCAATTTGCAAAGCAATGTCCATTATCTCAATTGATATTCACATCAACCCCGAGCATTGGGGCTTTATTCCTTTTAAAAATACTTCTATTATTTTTCTTTAAACTAAACAGGTTCCTTGTAAGTAAATTCCCACAATGCCTAAGTGTACGTGGCCACAAGTTAAGTCTCTATCCCCTATACCCCGGGTAACGGTTCGCTGTCTAGCCTTCTAGACTCCCCCCAACACACACACATGCTTAAGTCTGTTGCATTTCCCCGTGTTGTCACGATCTGCCCCACCTTGCTCCAGCCAAGCCTCCTGGAGACTGCCCTCTGTCTCGGGCAGCCTTCCAGTCGGGGCCCCCAGCTCAGTCCACATGGCACCCCTTTGAGCAGAAAATGTAGAAAAGGGATCCCTTCCCGAGGGGCAGGCCCTACTCCCGTCCAGGGCTCATGGCTTCAGCCTGAGGAGCTGAGGCGTGGGAGCCGACTTCACATCCAAAATGTCCCCCGTTCTGCCCCTGTCTGTCCACGGCTGCTGTCACTGCCTTCAGCCAGGCTGCCGCCATTCCGCCCTGGGATTCCAGCTGCCCCAGCCTTCTCACCAGAGTCCTCTGCCTCTCATATGCCCCCCAAGTCCTCCTCACTACTGCCAGACGGATTGCTGTCATAGGCGGAGCAGATTATGTCCTTCCTAAACTAAGCCCCTCGATAACTTTCTCTTGCCTCAGGGTCAAGGCCATGCTCCTTAAGGATGACACTTAAGGAACTTCATGGTGGCTCTGCACCAGCAGGCTTGGGTGTGAATCCTGGCTCTGCCCCTTACCCGCTGCACGGCCTTGAGCGATCCACTTAACCTCCCTGTGCTCACTTTCCTTATCTGCAAAATGGGAATGATGGCCATAATAACAGTATCTACCTCATTAGATTGTAGCGAGGAGTAGATCAGGTAATTCAGTTCAAAAGTCGGGCCAGACCTATGAGCCGAGGGCCCAGCCGCACAACAGCACTGAGGCTATTGCCCCAAAGGGGCCTACTCCGGCCTGAGCCCCAGCTCCAAGCAAGTCAGAAAACGGAGCCGGAGTTGGGAGGGAGGAAGAAGGGCATGGTGAGAGAGGTTGAACCCGGCCTCGCTTCCAGAAGCTCAGAGGAAGATCTGGCCTTGGCCAGGCAGCTCCAGGAGGGAGTCCTGGGAGGCGACAGATTCCCCAAGGCCCCTGCAGCCCCCGCACTGGGTCCTGGGAAGGAAGGAGGCTGGAACGCTTCCGGAGCTCCTGAGCATCAGTTCTCTCATCTGCGAAACGAGGGTTTAAATGGCTTCACAGAGTGGCTATGAAGATTGCAGGACTAATGCACAGAAACCCCCAGCGCAGGGCCTGGAACACCGTAGGTGCTCAATAAACCCTTGGGGAAAGGAGAAAGGGGGAGGCTACAGACACCCAGCCCAGGAAAAAGGGCCAAATACTGCCCACCGGGTCGCCCCCTGTGGGAGGGGGGCGGGTGACAAGATGGGACACTTCCCAGGCACTACGGGAGTGCTGCTGGCTTTCCTTTGGAGCCAGGGTGGGGCCAGGTGCGGCAGGAGGGGAGTCTGGCTACACCCCAGTGCACGTCAGGCTCTGATCCTCAATCTCCTTCTCTGAGAAGTGGGGACGGGTATCACCAGGCCCGCAGGCCTGCCATGAAGCTGAAATCAGATAATGGAGAGAAAAGCACATTATACAGAACGAGGGCAGTTACTGGTTTACCATCTACAGCAGAAGCAATTTAGAGCCGTGGGTCAGAGCACTGACGTTGGAGGGAGACTGATGTAGGTAAACTAACATCCCTTCGTCTTAGTTTCCTCATTCTATAAAATAGAATCTACTTCACAGATTTAGGGGGAAATTCAATGAGACCATTTCAATAAACTTCCCAGCCCATGTGAACATTCAATACATAGCATTTTTTTTTAAAGATAATACTATTCCTCGAAGAGAGAAAATTCCCACCCCACTTCCATGGGAGGGCAGGGGGCGGGGTCCAAATTCCACCACCCCCACCATTTAGCCAGGGTCTGCATACAGCTGACACTCAATAAATCCTTGTTGGCTAAGAAACCCTCAGCTCTCAGCAACTTTATGGCGTTACGGACAGTGAAACCTGGGACTGTTGGAGACTATTTATTCCAAGCACCTCATTATACAGATGGAAAAACTGAGGCTCAGAGAGCAGAAGAGACAGGCCCCAAACAAAGGCCTGTCTGACCAGAAGCCCCCTGCCCACCGAGGCAGCCCTTCCTCTGGAGTTCTTTCTAAGTGGGAGAGATTTCCTCCCAGGCAGGGGGACACTTGCTATGGCCTCCCCAGAATCCCGTCAGCCCAGGAGCCTGTTCATCGTAGTCCCTGGCCTCGCCCCAGGCCACACCTAGCCGGCGGCCTATTCCTGCCCCCACAACCAGCTCGCGGTCAGCCCAGGCCTCGGCCGGGTGGTCCGTAATTGCTTCCTGTCCTCACAGGCTCTGTTTGTTTGCTCTGTGGCCGCTTCCTCACACCCCAGCACACCGGAGGCACTGACCAGCAGCGCGGGACTCCTGGGGCCCAGCCCCCCAGCCCGCTCTCAGATGTTGGGCCAGCCCTCCCCAGACCCACCACCTGGAGCCCAGGAACCCAGCAAGGCCCTAGAGACACCCCCCAGCACTTCCCCAGCTTCCGCCTCCCACCCTCAGCCCCCAGCAGCTGGTCCTGCCCCCAGCGGGGGGAGAAGCCAAAACATCGACGGGTGGCAGTCCACAGTGAAGCCCTGTAGGCCTGGAGCTGAAGGGGACTAGCCCCCCTTCGCCTAGCCCACCCCCACGCCCAGCCGTAGCCCAGTGGAACTTGGACAGCAGATCCAAACGACACTGCCTCCACTGCCTCGTGTCAGGACTTTGTTGAGGTTGGAATGTGGGGGGTGGAGGGGGTGTTACTAAGTTTGTCTCTGAAGGTTTCTGAGACTAGGATAAAAAAACTCAATGCAGTGAAACAACAGACCCTGGGTTCTAACTGGACACTCAGCAAGTTATTCAAACGTTCTTGGCTTCCATTTTCTCATCTGTAAAATGGGGCTACTACACTGTATCCCCCAAGGGTGGCTGTGAGGTTGAAATGAGCCCTCTGGTGCACACTGCCTGGTAGGTAGGGGGTGTGGGTAGGTCAGTAGGTAGGGAGGGTGGCCACCTGTCCCGGTTTACCTGGGACTGAGGGCTCTCTCAGGATGTGGGATTTTCAGTGCTAAATCCTGAGCAGACTGGGGTGAGTTGTTCACACTGAGAGTGAGCGCCAGGTGAATGTTCGTTCCTGGAAGCAGGCCCCTCTGCCTGCCACTGAGGACCCTCTGGCATCCACACGACTCCATAGCCCTTGGTGATCTCAGTCTGGAAGGCTCTTCCTACAAATCTGCCCCAGATTCTTCTTCAGGAAGCCTGCCAGACTCACATCATCCGGCTCCTTCTGCTACATCCCCTCCCTCCGCATTGACACCCACTATTTCTCCCGCCATATCAGGCCTCTCCCCTCGGCCCCTCTGAGCTCCCTGCGCCCCAACTCACCGCTGCCGCCCCGCACGCCCACAGACAAAGCGCCCCTGTCCACTGTGTCTAGGCACACACGGCCTCGGCCACGCCGCCACGCACCCACGCTGGAGGATTCCAGTCCGACTGGAGAAGCTTCTGACCGACAGTGGGATGAGGCCTCAGAATAGGCGGGAGGGGAAGGTGGACAAGCTTTTCTCGGGGGGTAGGGCTTGTAAATACACAGCGATGGCAAAGGGCAGGGTGTTGTCTGGGAGAGAGGGGGCTGCCACGATCTCTAATGGCTCCTTCGCCCCAAAGCGAACTTCAAAGGCCCCTGGGTTGTTTCCCTTCCCCACAGCCGCTACCTCTGAGGTCTGGGCAGGCCAGGCCAGGAGAAACACGGCACGGAATTGCATCTAGTTGGTTCCCGGCTGCAGACGCTGGAGGGGCGTGCGTGCATGCGGTGTGTGCGTCGGGGGAGGCGGCTGGCGAGCGGGCTAGGCCGGGCGAGCAGCCCCTTGCGGCCCGTTCCTCTTTTCCAGCTGGGGAGACACCGTGAGCTGGCCGAGAGGCGCAGAAGGCAGGGACGTGGGCATGGGAAGGACAATGCCCTCTCCTCGAGGCCCCTGGCCGCCGCCCGCACGGCCCCTCCTCAGCCTGAGGAAAGCGCCGTCAGCAGAATTCCTCACGTCCTGCTGCTGGGGCCATGTTTATCCAGTGCTGCAAGCTCCCCAGAAACACAGACTCGGAGCAGGCCAGAGAGCCCGGGTGCGGGAGACTGAGGGAGAGAGCGCTGCGAGATGGGGGAGGTGAGACAGGGTAAAGCCCAGACCCAGGAGGGCGCCCCTCGGGGGCAGCAAGGTGGTGCTGCAGCGAGACAGAGACAGGGGAGCAGGCCTCTGAGGCTGAGATGGGAAACCAGACCACGAAGGGGAACGGAAAACCAAGACAGCGAGAGGCAGAAGCAGAGCCGGAATGAGGGGGGAAAGACGGCACAGAAGGGGGAGAGCACTAAAGGGGGGGCAGAGGAGCACTGGGGAGCCCAAGCAGGGATGGGGCGGGCGGAGAGGGGCCGCTGCAGTGCCCCCTCCACGCGCGGCCGGGCTGGGCAGGCCCGGCTGTTTGCAGAAGGAAGCCAGCTCTGTGGTCAGGGCGCCCCAGGCCCAGCGGCGGCCGCCCCTGCACTTAATGAGATTCTTGTTCAGAGCTGCGGGAGCTGGGGCCGGGCTGCAGAGGCCCCGCCGCGCCTCTGCTCTCACCCGAAGGGGGCCTGGGCTGGGGCTGGGGCTGGGGCCCAGGGACCGAAGGGGCTATGCAGGAAGGCTGCCGGACAAAGCCTGGCCACAGAGGCTGCCGGGCCTTGGGAACAGAGGGGATGGCCCTGGCAGAGGGGACCTGTGGCCTGTGGCAGAGCTCTGCAGAGGAGGAGGAAGAGGAAAGGGGTCAAGACTGGTGGCAGGCACAGGGCCTGGGTTCTAATCTTGGCTCTGTCCCCCAACCTGGCTGGGTGACCTTGAGCAAATGTCCTCCTTTTTCTCTGGGCCTCAATTTCCCCATTTGCCCCATGAAGGGTGAAGTCAGACAGGTGGGGGCCGTGAAGAAGCCAAGACTATGTGCCCCGGCTCAGGGGACAGCTGCCACCCAGCTCCAGCTGTCTGTTGCCTCGTGAGAACGTGAGCTCAGTATTCCTAGAGCTTCAGAGTCTTTTTAGACGTTATAAATCTGGATTTTTATGTAAAAATCTCCTGAATCTTAAATGATGGCAGCTAATTTCTTCTTAATGTAGGCAGTATGTGAGCCAAAGGAAACACTTCGAGGGTCTTAAGTGGCCCATAAGGTGCCTGTTTATGGCAGTCTCCAAGGCCCACATCACCTCCGACGGTCGCTGCATCTATAGCTGCACCGCCATCCTGAGTGGAGTCCAAACCTCCCCCAAATTTCATACCCCTGGAGAATGGGCAGAATGTATCCCCAGGAGGAAGCTGCCGTGCACTGGCACGGGGGGGGGGGGGGACACGCGGGCCAGCACGCAAGGTTTCTTGATAGCCTGTTTGACTGGTGATCCTGCTCCCACCCCATCTTGCTTCCAAAGCTCCCACCTCACCCTACCTCAGCCCTTCAAGGCCTTCCTTGGGAAACACACTCTGCCTGGACCTTCACCAAGAGCCAGGCAGACACCACGCAGGGCCATAGCTAGTGTGTCATTCACCCTCGGCCCGGGCCGAAGAGAGGCAGCGTCCCAGAGCCAGATCCACCAGTAGCCCTGTCCTTACTGACACTCTAACTCCAGGGCCACCACCCTGGCATGGCAGGGGAGAGGGAGGGGAGAGGGAGGGGGAGGGGAGAAAGGGGGAGGAAGGGGACAGGGTATCCCGGTGTGTGCTGAGAATGGGCCTTCCCCAGAACTCTGCGTCCCCACCCCTTCCCAGTCCACAGCCCACGAAGCCCAGCCAAGCATGACAAGGGTTAATTGGATACCCCCAGCTGGAATCATAGAATCATAGGGCTGGAACGGACCTTGGAGGTCATCTGTCAGGGGTAGAGAGAGATTTTAATTACCTAATTCAGCTGGGCTGGAAGCACCCCCAGCCCGCAGCCCCAGCCCAGGTTGTTTATCGAGGAGGAGGTGGGGCCAGGAAGGGCTGCTAGGCTGGGAACCTCTGAAAAGTAGGCCCTGGCCACATGGGTCACATTCCTGTCTGCACAACCCCCATCCCCAGCAGTGCCTAGCTGTGGGGCCGACGGGCACACAGCCCTTGGCCAAATAAATGACTAACGGTACCAGGAGAGATGGGGAGTGACAGGACTCTGAGCCAGGAGGCAAATGACTGGGGCTCCAGGACTAGCTCCATTCAAGGTCACACGTCTAGGAAGAGGCTGCACTGAGTCCTTTCCCATCCCCCCGTGATACCTCTTTTCACAGGGCTGGGGCAGGAGCCTCAAAAGCAGCTAGGAGGGAGTGGCCATCCACTGCAGCTCCCACTCCGGCAGACCCCGGGCCTCTTCAGGCTTCCTAGTCCAGCCTATGCTTCCTAGACATCTACTCACTGTGTGATGGTAAACAAGAAAGCTTCCCCTAACAATTCTTTGGACAGAATCAGAAAAAAATGAGTTGGTTACAGCAGGAAGGCTTAAGGTCAAACACTAAGAATGACTTCCTGAAGGTGGGACTCCCCACAGAAGCTGCAATCCAGGTGGACTCTGGAATCTCCTGCCCTGGAGAACTGGAGGCCCCGTGGGGCACGGGGAAGTAACGTCAGAGCTGGGCAAGGGTTAGGAGTGATGTTCTCACCCGTATCCCTAAACCCAGAGCTCAGCATTGGGCCAGGGCCGGTGGTGGGGGGTGTGGGGAGCCGTGCGGGCCGTCAATCTACCTAATTTCCTGTCTACTAGTCTGGAGCTAATGGAACCTAGGAATGTTCCCAGCCCGAGGCTGTGACTGCTGATTAGAGGTAGAAGCTCAGGGCCACCAAAGCCTCTTTCTCCCCAGAAACCATACAGGAAGTAGAACCCAGCTAAGGCAGACAGACCCAAACCCACCCTCTGTCTTCACTCCAGAGAAACCCAGAAATCAATGCTGGCCCCTTGGCTCAGAGCCCGAGATGGGTAGGGGGCTAGGCTGGAGGAGAGAGAGGGGCCGGGAGGGGAGAGGGGAACATTGGGGGAGCCACGTGTCTCCATCCCAAGGCAGAGGGAAGTGAGAAAGACACAGAACTCTCTTGGGAACTCTCAATATCACTTTAAAGGGTGTTCATGGTTACCTTGTTCTCCGCTTTAAAAGTCCTGAGGGTTTAATAACACTTTTAAGTGGCATCTTCTGTGGGGAAGTTCCCATTGGCTACAGGCCCAGCCTGTGTCATTTCCATCCCAGCCCCTTCGCCACAGCCCGGCAGTGCATTTATCCCAGCCCAGGAGTCAAAGCTTAATCATGCTGGAAGTTCCCCTTGATATCCATCCTCTATCCTTCCCGCTGTATTTCATTTTGCCCTGCCGCAAAATGGAAATGAAGTCCTCTTTGGTCCCTGAAACGAACAAAGCTTGGATTAAAAAACCGGCCTGCTGTTCAGGAGGTAATCCCGGCACCCTGCCACCCGTCATTCCCCACCGCTGCCATCCCCAGCATGTTCCCTCCTGGGAACTGGCTGCGCCTACGGGGATTAAAGGAAAGGCCCAGGACAAGTCAGGCTGAGTAGGCCTGAGGATTGCAGGAAGAAGGGAAAGAAGAAGGAAGGGGTGGAACTGGGTGGCCTTTGGGCTAAGTCAGATAATAAACCTAAGCCACCTGCCGTTTGAGCCCAGAGTATAAATCGTTAATCGGTTTGGGACGTGCACATCCGCTAATGAATTTCTCTATTCCCAGAAGGTCTCTCTGGAGCCACCCCCCCACCACAGGGGGCCAAACAGAGAGTTCCTGGGGCTGAGGGCAGCTCTCTGCATCCTCCAGGCTGCTTCTCCTGTTCCTCCAGCCCCTTGCCGCCCCTCTCAGTCCCTTTTCCTTTACGCAGCCTGCAGGAGCTGAGACCTTGGAGGGGCAGGGGAGGGGAGGGGCTCAAGGGTAGCTGGGTGCTCCAGGGCCCAAGGAGACAAGGGTGCCCACCCTCTCTGGACTTCGGCTCATTCATCTGTAAAAGGATACAATCACACCTGCCTCGTGGGGCCGTTTGAGGATTAAACAAAATCATGTCCGAGAAGCACCTAGCCTAGTGCCTAGCACACAGCTCAGTTCACGAACCCTATGCTCCTCCTCTGCCTCTAATATAATCCCGAGAGCGGGGCCCAGCCACTCTTGGGCTCCAAGAAGGAATCATGAAACATGGCAGCTGAATGATGTCGGGTGACAAATGAAAAGCTTCCTGCCCGGGCCTGTGAAGCCAGGAGCTGTAGAATTCCCTGCCCCACGTTGGGCTTTTAATGTCAGCAGCTCCCGCCACCACCTCCCTGCACTTCACAGGGGGCTGTGGGCCCCAGAGCCTGGGGCTGGCTGGACTGACCTACCTGCTTCTAGTGCATCTTGTGGCCTATGGACGACGGGCACAGTCCTCTGGGCACACAGGAGCTGCCTAGGAAAGGCCCCGCGTCACAGCTACAGGGAGTAGAGCTCTTCCAGTGTCTAGACACAGATGGCCACAGCTGTCAGGGCCCTGGGCCGTGGCTCCGCCAGCTGCTCCGCCCTTCCCCCTCCCTGCCTGCCACCCTTTGGTCCACATAGACTCAGGCAGCCAACATGGAGCTGAGGCCCTGATGCGACACATGCAGGGGTGGGTAGAGATGCTAAAGAAATTGTAAGTAGAGTCCCCGAAGAGCTTGCGTTTCTGCAGGGGGGAGGCCAAGGGGGACTAACTGTCCCAGGAAGGACACCAAGGCAGACAAATCAACGCCTCCTTGTGGGACCCGGAACCAGCCATTCCCTCTGTTAGCCTCGGCCCGGGTTCCTTGCAGGTGCATCTGAGGATGCTGCTGGGAGGCAGTGGAGAAGCCAGCTTCCCCACCCGGGCTTCAGACTGTGCGCTTCATGCGGCTACAAAGGTTTCCAGATCTTTGGCTTAGAATGACTTCTCGTGGTTGCTTTCTGCTCTGACCCTTTAAGGTTCTATGAGCTCTGGGCCTGGCCAGAAAGTTCATCCTCTTATCTACCTTATTTCCCATGTATCTGTTGGTTCTATTTACTCATAATCTCCAGAGAGGCTAGAGTAGAACTTTTATTTGCAACCTACCCAGTGACATGGAAGACATGGGCAGCGTGGACTGATCATTTCTCCCCTCCTGGCCTCAGTGTCTCCATCTGTACAACGGGAAGAATTGGAATTAATATTTTCCAAGCCCCCTCTTTCTTCCTGCAGACCAGAGGAAGACTGAGCCATCTCCTGGGAGGTGGGGCAAGGACTGCAACCCCATTGCCTGAAGAGGCTGTGGTTGGCCTTGCAGACTTGCTCTGTTACTGACTAGCTACGTGACCTTAGAAAAGTGCCTTGCCCTCTCTGAGCTATCTATAACATGGGAGGAGAGCTGGAAGGAACCCCATATTAGATGCTGTCTCTGTCTCTGTAAAGCCAATTTGGGTAGCTGGTTCTGAGCCAGGGCAAAGTGAGCCCAGTTCTGCTCAATTCCAGCCTCTGGGGGCCGGGCCTCCCCTCCCCGCCCCGTGACTCTCCCAGCAGGTGCCAAAATCAAATGCTCACATTCTCCAGGGTGTTGATGGATGCAACCCAGGCCCACAGCAGTGCTCTCTGTAGCAGCGCAGCCCAGTCCAGCCCTGCTCTGGCCAGAGTTCCCACCATGCCAGGGCCAGCTGAGAGCCTGTCCAGGCCTCAGCCCCAGGGAGAAGGGGTCTGCTGGAGGAAAGAGCTGACCACTGCAAAGACAAGGAGGTCAGAGGAAGCATTCCCAGCTCCTCCTCCATGGTTAAAGCCCACTGTCTTAGTCCATTTGGGCCGTGGTAACACAATACTATAGACTGGGCGGCTTCAATGATAGACATTTATTTCTCAAGTTTCTAGAGGGTGAAAAGTCTAAGATCACGGTGCCGGCAGATCCAGTGTCTGGTGAGGACCCTCTTCTCATTGTGCGCTCATATGGCAGAGAGCAGAGAGAGAGGAACCAAGTTCTCTGATGTCTCTTCTTATAAGGGCACTAATCCCATCCTGAGGGCTCCATCTTCTCGGCCTAATCACTTCCCAAAGACCCCACCTCCATACACCATCACATTGGGCATCAGGGTTTCAATATATGTATTTTGGGGGGATATGATCATTCAGTCCATAGCACTCACCTTCCTTCTACCACTATTCACAGAGACCTCAAGAAAATCAGAGCTGAAATGTGACATCTGGTATAATCCCCCATAGCACAGATGAAGAAACTGAAGCCAGAGAGGAGGAGGAACTTGCTCAGGCCTCCTGACAGTCCCACCATAATAATAGCCCATCACAGGGGATTTCTCGTGGCTCAAGTCCTGGCATGCATTAGCTCAGTGAGGCCACACAAAAGGGCCATGAAATAGATCCTACTATTATGCCCATTTTACGAATGGGGAAGGTCGAGCTCAGAAGGAAACTGACTGGCCCAAAGCCTGGTGGCCCGGAAGTAGCAAAATCTGGATTTGAACCTAGGATTTTCTGCCACCAAAGTTTACACTCTTAACCATTACCGCACCAGGGCCTCTCCTGGATTGATTCCCACCTCTACCTCTGCCAGGCCGGCAGACCTGCCGATGTCCCAGGCGCTGGCAGAACCCTGGCAGGACTTTGAGGCTCTCCTAGTCAGGTCCCTGCCTTCAGGGTGACGGAAGGGACAGTACAAAGAATATCTAATGATATGGGGAAATGCTATGGTTCACTGATCCATGGGAAACTCAAAATGCAAAACAGAATGGCCAAAAGAAGACATGCAAATGGCCACTAGGTACATGAAAAGGTGCTCTCAACATCACTTATCATCAGGGAAATGCAAATAAGCAAATAAGAGCGACAGTAAGGTATCACCTCATGCCCATTAGAATGATTATTATCAAAAAATCAAAAGAAAACAAGTGTGGGTGAGAATGTGGAAGAAAGGGAACACTTACACATTGTTGGTGGGAATGTAAATTGGTGCAGCCGTTATGGGAAACAGTATAGAGGTTCCTCAAAAAATTGGAAGTAGAACTACCTTTTGATTCAGCAATCCCACTACTGGGTACACACAAAGGAAATTAAATAAGTATCTCAAAGAAATATCAGCACCCCTGATATTTCTCACTGCAGCAAATATTGCAGCACTATTCACAGTAGCTAAGAAATGAAATCAATCTAAGTGTCCATCAACAGATGAATGGATAAAGAAAATGTGGTGTGTATATATGGACAATGGAATATCACTCAGCCTTAAAAAAGAAAGAAATCCTGTCATATGCTAGAACATGGATGAACCAGAAGGACATTATGCTAAGTGAAATAAGCCAGTCACAAAAGGACAAATACCTCTTGATCCCACTTATATGAGGTATCTAAAACAGTCAAACTCAGAGGAGCAGAAAGTGGAATGGTGGTTGCCAGGGGCTGGGGGCGGGGGGAGTGGGGAGTTGCTGTTCAATGGACGGAGAGTTTCAGCAATGCAAGATGGAAGAGTTCTAGAGATCTGCTGTACAACATCGTGCTTATCGTTAACATACTATACCGTGCACTTAAAATTTTGTTAAGAGGATTGATCTCATGTTATGTGTTTTTTATCACAATAAAAAAAAAACACAGCAGGATGGCCAGTATGATCTTGCGTGTAAGAAGGAGGAGTGTGTGTGTGTAGAAAAAAAAAAAAAAACAAACAACTAAAAAGAAAGATACCAAAAAGTTAACAGTGGCTTTCCCTGGTTAGTGGTATTATAGGTTTTATTTTCCTGGTAATACTCTTCTGTGGTTTTCAAATCTTCTACAGGGAGTGTGCATTACTTTTATCATTTCCCCTCTTCCCCCCCAAAAAAATGAGAAAGAAAAAAAAAGAAATCAACCAAGGAAATCGACAGATTTGGAGCCAGATGCACAGAGGCTCGTGACGGTGCCTCGTATCCCGGCGTGTTACTGTAGACAAGTCACCCGGGCCCCTGAGTCCAATCCCTCACCTCTGAGGTGAGCGCCGTGCTATCGCATTTCTTTGTCTGTGCTGTAGAGCTAACTTATCTTTTCTTTTGGTCTCTCAAGGGAGATGGAGAAGGAAGGTAGAGAAACCGGTGTCCTCGTCCCCAGACAAAGCCTTCAAGATGTAAGTAAGCGCGGCTGGGGCCCTCAGTCTCAACCAGAACTCCTTTCTCCCGTCTAATTAAGAGAAAGGGGAGAGTGTGGCTGGGCTCTCTCTGTGGCCTCAGTTTATCAATCTGGAAAATGAGTACTGTGACCAACTCAGACCTCTGTGCATGGAGCGGGGACAGGGTAAAACTCCTGGGCCGGGCAAAGCCCTCAAGGCCCTGGCAAGGCCTGCCTGCCCGGCCACAAGCAGCCCCTACTGTCAGGACAAGATCCTGTGGGCTCGAGTGGGAGTAGCAGTGGAAAGCAGGCCTGCAAGAAGAGGTAGGGAGGAGGAAGCACGGAACATGCCGGAAAGCACTGGATGGGGCTACCCTCACTTCACACCGCCCACCACCCTACGAACCCACTAACTGGATACCCTGCTATCTTCCTTGCCGCACTTCAGGTCCATGGCGCCCAGGGCAGCGGCCGTCTAAGCCCCGCGGGCCCCAGTGCAGCAGCGCGGCAGGACAACTACCAGCCCCTCCCCAGCTGGCTCACTCCTGGCAGCCAACGCCAGCCCAACACCAGCCCTCGCCATCTTCCTTTACCCTGTTGGCTGGGGTCTCAGTTGCTAGGACAGGTAGCCCGTCAGGGCAGCCCAGGACAGGGGGCAAGACTGTGCCCCACGGCATCCAGGCCCCAGGCCTTGGAGAAGCCCTAGGTTGTCTGGGGACAGCACAACCCCTATGTCCCCAAGCCCTATCAAACACCCCTCAAAAACGCTGTGAGCAGCCTGGCAGGGGCCCCTGCCCACGGGCAAGCTACCTTCTCCTCCACCCCGTGGAGACCAGGGCAGCTCCCACAGCTCGGGACCAAGCAGGCCTTCGTTAGAGCTTCCTTACATCCCTCTCCCAGACACCCCTTCGTGTTGCCCTCAGGACTTGAAGAATCTAACCTCTCAGCCTTCTCTACAGAAAAATATTCACGCGAAGACTGGAAATTACCAGCCCGCACTTTCTGCAGACTTAGGGGTCTCATTTTCTCCCTCCTTTACTTGGATGAATTCTAGAACATTTGAGCAGGAAGAGATTATTAAATCCAACCCCCTGAACCTCCCCAGACACATCCATTGTAGAGAAAGGCCTACTGGGATCCCCAAAAGGGAAAGGCCCAACCCCAGGTTCTAAGCCAGCCTGGTAGCCCCGCCCCCACCCAGGGCCCCCCTTCTAGCACACTCTCAGCCTCCCTCTGAAGCAGCAGGGGTGGGCTGACAAATCCTGGGGGCTTCTCCTGGCCAGAGAAGTTGGGGATTTGGGGGTGCTCGCCCCACACCTAACTCCCCTACGCCAAGCGGCTCAGCCCTGCCCCGCCCGGGCCTGCCTCCCCCAGTCCTGCACCGTGCTCCTGCACCTTGGCCGGGAAGCAGCAGGAGGAAAACTGTCTTAATTGCTTTCTGCCTCTGGTTTATAGCAACAGTCACACTCGCATGCTCTGTCTCTCCACGGAACAAACGTCTCTGTCTTGGTCTGTGTGTCTCACACGCAGTATCAGTGTGCGACGTTCCTCCGCTTCTTCCTCTCAGCCTTCCCGCTGCTCAGCCTCTGTCTCTCTCACCCACGGCCCGTCCTCCCGACTCGCTCAGCCCGCTTGCCTCGCTGTCCTCTGCCTCTGCGGCTCACACCATTTCTCCTTCCCCACATCTTTCCCTCTGCGTCTCCCGCTTTTTCTGTCTCTCGTTGCTGGGGCTTCCTCCCCCTGGGCCTCTGGGTCTTGCACCTCCTGTGCGTTCCTTTCTCGCTCTCCACCCCTCCCATGAGGGCTGAGAAGGATCACCTCGCCCCTCCCCGGACGGAGCAGGGACGTCTGGAACGGGCTCGAGTGACACTTTCCAGCCCCAGACTCGTGTCGGGGGGCTGAGGGCACCAGGCCAGGCTCTGCTTGGGAAATCCGCCTCCCCCCACGCCAGGCCTTTCCTGAGTCAGGCCCTGGGAATAACCATCCCAATTAAACCTCGGGGCTGCTGGGAGGAAGGAGTGGTCCTGGCACTCTGTCGGCCCCGTGGGCCTGGGAGTTGGTGCCATCTGCCTCCCGCTTTACAACTGGCCAAGTGCTCTGACAGCGTCTGATTTGATCCTCACTAGAAACCTCTGGGGGAAGCCCAGAAGGAGGTTCTTCCCGCTCTAAAGACAAGGATCCTAAGCTCCAAGAAGTCAAAGGAGTTGGCCCAGGACATATAGCGGGCCCATGACAGATCCAGAGAAAGGGTAAAAACTGCCGAGCAACGATCAGCCGCTCTGGGTAGTCCCCGCCTCAGCTCTGCTCCCTGAACTGTGTTCACACTGGGCAAAGGAGCTGGTAGGGTGTTCTCTAATGCAAGGACTCAGGTAACAAACACTTACTGAGGTTCCACTGAGCAAAATCCCAGGGAGACGCAAAGACAGACACTCGTAAACCCGTATCTGGCAAGAGCTTTACCGTTCCCAAATGACTCCCTCATACATGGCTGCATTTGCCATCTTCCTGATAACCAAGGTAAGCAGTGATTAATCTCGTGCCCACTGTCTGCTAGGAAGTTAATAGCAGAGAGGGGATTAGAGTTTAGTCATCCAACCTCTAATCCACAGCTCTTCCTGCCATGCCTCCCAGGCAATGAGGGCCCAAGCAGCCCAGGCCTTCTGTGACTGAGAAGGTTGGT
The DNA here is from genome assembly GCF_000956105.1 of Propithecus coquereli. NCBI lineage: Eukaryota > Metazoa > Chordata > Mammalia > Primates > Indriidae > Propithecus > Propithecus coquereli. Next base: position 3,412,051 of record NW_012133970.1, read on the forward strand.
ATTGGCCACGGGGCCTATGCCAGGGCCAGCTCAGGCTGCACTCACAGGGCGGAATCTCTGTTCCATCCCAAGCAAGCAGAGCCCAGGGGGCAGGGTAGGAGGGTGTTCCCAGCCCAGGAAGTAGACTCTTTCCAGGTACCCAGGACCCAGACACAAGGGATTAGACGTTCCTCCCTAAAATTCTGAGCCCAGCCAGTTTTAAAACTGGCCTAGTGCTGGCGAAGGCGCTCTTGCGGGAGAGGGGCCTAAGGCCGCACTCTGAGAGCAGTGCCAGCGAGCAGAGGTCCCGGCATGGCCCAGAGCCCCCGGCCTTGCTTCGTGTCCCCATCCCCGGAGTTTATCTTCTGTAAACTCTGGTTTACAAAAGAGGAGTCGCCTGCTTCCTGTTTCTCTTTCTCCCCACGGTAATGCCAGCCCCATGAGGGCAGGGATTCTCGACTTCTGTTCGCCGTTCTATCTCCAGTGCCTACAACAGTGCCTGGCAAACAGAAGGTGCTCAGTAAGTAATTATCGAGTTGAATTAATGAAATAATGTTCTATCAGGAGCCCCATAAAGGGAAGGAAGAGAGTTTTATAGCCTACGATTGCCCGCCTCCTTCTCCTGGGCAGAACGGGAGAGGGCGGACCTCCCACGGAGTTCAGCCCCAGTGCCTGTCCCAGAGCACCTGGCACATACCCTGGCAGACCCCACCTTCTCCCAAGGGCCCGGCCAGGTGTTTCCAACATGTTCCCACAGAGCACAGACAACAGCACATCCTGGTCCTAACTAACTCACAGACCTGTGGGCTATCTGGCGGGCAGAGTACTGCAGCCCATTCCACAGACAAGGAGATTGAGGCCTGGAGAGGAGAGTAAAGGAGCCAGACCAAGGTCGCTCAGTGAGTGGGCGCTGGAGCTCGGGTGGAGGCCAGGGCTCCTGCTGGGCTCTGAGCGGGACCAGGGAGAGAGGGCAAGGCAGAAAGGATGCCCTCAGGGCTACCTAGCCCAGGTGCCCCTCCCAGGCCTTCCATCTGGGCACACCTGGCATCCTTTACCGCCCCCCCCCCCGTATTCCCCTTCTCTCCTCCTCGGGAGCTGCCGGGGGCGGGGGGCCCAAGTGGCTGTGAACGGGCCCTTCCATCTCTGCTGGGCCCCAGCCTCGGCCCTGCCCACAGCCCCAGCCACACGTCCCCACTTCTCCACTCCCCTCCTCAGATGGAAACTCTATCTCCACTCACACTTGCTCCCTTTATATCTCTCCCCTCGGTTTTATGGGGCGGCTGCGGCAAGAAAGAATGGGGGGGTGCTGCAGCTCAGAGACTGTCCTTTATTAGTTCTCTCTTCTCCGGGAAATGAGGGGCTACAGCTGGCCGGCGATATGGGTGGGGTGAGCTGGCCTCTGGCTGCTGCGAAGGCCGCACATCTGGGGGCGGGGGCCTGGGAGGGAAGCTGAGATGAATTACCTGTGTGTGCTGGGAGAATCAATTGGGCATGCGGGCACGCTGCCTGCCCCGCTGGAATTAGGGAGCAGGGCTGGGGCCTCCAGCTGGGGACCCGGGAGCAGGCAGAGCTCCCATAGAGGGGGCAGGCAGTGGCAGCGAGTTGGGGAGAAAGCCCGGCCTCCCTGAAAAAGAAGAAAGAACTATTTTCTAACTCGGGGAAAAGTCTTACTAAACGCAGCCTGCCCTTCTCCACATCACAGCCTTCTAGCCACCAGACCCACGCGCTACCCACCCTCCCAACCCATCCCAGAGCCACTTCCACCTGGACCCTCGCCGCCCCGCTCCTCTACCCCGGCCCCCTGCCCCCCGACATTTTCTCTTTCTTTCTCGTGATACTCCCCCCACACACCCCCAAGGCTATCTTGGCAACTCTGCCACTTATTAGCTGTGTGTAGCCTCGGTTTTCCTTATCTGGAAAATGGAGCTAATCATTCCAAAACAGAATGTTTTGAGTCTTTGAAATCATTAACAGATAACACCTGGCCCTCAGCTCTCGTTCATGGCTGGAAGTGCAGTAGACGGGGAAAAGCTTGGGTGTTGGAGTCGAGCAGAATGGAGTTCAAATACGGGTTCTGCAACTTACTAGCACAGTGACCGTCAGTAGGTCACTTCATGTCTCCCTGAGCCTCGGTTTCCTCATCTGTAAAATGTGACTAATAATACCCACCTTGTAAAGTGGCTGAGAGATTCTACAGCAAACATTTCGAAGAGCGAGTCCTGTTGCAAACAGTGAACGCTGCCAGGAGGTAAGGCCCTGTCTGGATGATTCCCTCCTCCCTGCCCTCCCTTCCCAGGTCCTTGGAGGCCCCCAACAGGAATGTGCCTTGTCCGCTCCCGAGGCACCAGGAGAGCTAGGAGGCAGCGAGGGGTCAGAGAGCCAGGTGGGCTGCCCGAGGCCCAAAAGGTGGCTGCCTGCCTAGCTGCTGGCTACGGGAGAGACAGCCCCTCCTTCCCACACCTCCCTGCACCCCCACCTCTGCAGCCATTCGGGTCCCCTGCTCTCCAGGAGGCAGCCTCCTCTCTGACATCATCTGCAGCCGACTCCCCCGAGGGCCATCCCCAATTTTCATTTCCTCTCACTAATCTTCACACGCAGTCCCTTTGCGCAGCCTCTGTCCCCGCTGGCTCCACTCACCAGATATTTGTTGCAGCTCACAAACCCAGGCTTCTCAGCTGCAAGGGCCTTGCTGAGTTCACGCCAGTCCCCTTCCTCCAGGGCCCAGGAGTGGGGAGGGGAGCCAGGGTCCCTCCCACCCATTCAGCACCTTTGTGCTAATTAGAAAAGGGCACCCTCTTTAGGCAGACTCCACCTGCACCAGGGTGCACAAGACTGGTAAGTGGAATCACTCACAGCCTGGGCCAGATACCCTTGTGCAGTTCACAACCTGTACCACAATACGCGGTGGCCCTGGGAGACATAGCCTGAGCCTGCAAAGACACTCTCAGCCTGGACTGGGCTCCTATGGAGACCCTGCTGCAAGAAAAGCTGGGAAAGTCACACTAAGCCCTGGAACAGCTCAAGAGGTGAAAAAGCACCAAAGGAAGGTGATCCACACTGTGGCAGGCCGCATCTGGAGCAGCCACGCAGATGGCGAGGCCCATCCATCTCTGGGATTTGGTGGTTGGGGAGCGGGTCCAGGGCTGAGGGCAGGCTGGAGCAATGGGCTCTGACATAAAGTTTGCAGTGAAAACCAAAGGTGTAAGACCTGGGCTTCTGTTTGGAGACGAGGAGTCCCGAGCTGAGGTTCGGGTTACATCAGTGTGCTTAGGGCCGAAGCTCGACAAAGGAACAGGGAGGTCAGCATCGCGGGACTGAGGAGAGGGCTGAGGGTCCTGGCTTCGGTCCGATCGCTACCACGTGTGAGGGCAGTGGGCGGTAGGGGATCAGGTCTGCGTGCAAGCCTGGCCCAATCTCCCAGCCCAGCAGTTCCTGTTCCTCTGCCTCCTAGCCCCAGGATCCCAAGGTTGTAAATAATCATTAGAGCATTAGCACTTTCCCATCCCAGCTCCCTCATGCCGGGAAGGAAACAAATCTCTAGTCCCCTCCATCTTTACCCTGGCAGAGCCCTTTTCATCTTTCAAGCCCAGTTCAAATGTCACCTCCTCTGTGAAGTCTTCCCTGACCCCTTGCCCTGGCATACTCTCAGCTTCTATGGCTTCTTGGACTCCAACTGTCACCACACAGATTACACTGCACTGTATCTCTCCGTTTCTCTGTCACCCCACCAGACTAAGGGCCCCTGAGAGCAGGGACTCTGTCTGATTTGTCTCCGAGTCCCCAGGGCCTGGCACTGAGCCTGGTGCTGGGAGGAGCTTAAGAGATGCGCACTGGGTAGATGAATGAGGCAGAACGGACACATGTCACCGGCCCCTGGGGTCTGGGAAAGGCAGTGAACTTCACAGCTGGGTCAGGAGTAGAGGTCCGTGACTGTTGGCATTGCAGGGCTCCGGGCCGTGTCTGGGATCAGGACGAAGGCCTGGCAGTGGGGGCAGGGACGTGGGATGGGGGCAGTGGCCTGTGTAGGGTGATTCCTGCTCGTCCTAGGCCCATCCTGACTATTCCCCCCCTTAGTCTGGCCTTGAGCTCTGGACAAGCTCCAGGAAGGCAAGGCACACAATATGCAAGTGACATCTGACCCGTCCCTCTAGTGGGCACCATGCCAATGTCCTGTCTTGCTTGGTGTGCCAGAACGATTCTAGCTACCCCTCCATCTCTGGCCATCCTGGAGGGCTCTGTCTTCCTAGAGGGCCCTGACTCGGTGGGGGCCCAAGCCCTGCTCTGTGTCACCTGTCCCACTCCCCTTCCACCCAGCTGAGCTGGGGACAGCATGAGCAAGCAAGAAGAACTGAAGTCAGGGACCCTGGCCTCTTGGATTCCTGACTCGGCTTTGCCATCAACCTGTCCAGTGTCCGTGGTTGAGTGTCTGATCCTCGCTGACCCTTGGATTATCCCTACTGGGGTTCATGGGCCTTCCGGAGGGACAGCGGCTCCTGGAAAATGCAGAAGGGGACTGACTTGGGTGCAGAGGCACGGCCCTCAGCACCCTGGGCAAGCGGCGTCCGGCGCCCTCCCGTCCGCCCGCCCGCCGGAGCCTGCACCCGCCTGGCCACAGGCTGAGGAAGCATAATCATGCTGGGCTATTTCAGACCCATTATCTCAGCTCAGCTCCTGCTTCCTGAGCAGGCCCCGAATTAGCCTGGCGCTTTGTTCTCAAGTGCATTTGTCAGATCGCTTGGCCTGTACCTCGGGGAGGAGGGAGAGGAGGGAGAGGAGGGAGGGAAGGGCAGGGGCGGGGAGGGGGGCGGAGAGGGAGCGGGAGGAGGAACTCGACGCTAATTAAGTCTCATTTAAAAAAAGAAGACGACAATGAGGAATAAGGAGAAGAAGAAAGAAAACGAAGTGCAGGGGGGAGGGAAAGGCTTGCTGAGGAAGCAGAACGGCCGCCGGGGAGACACACACACAGAAACGCGCAGGCACACACACGCCCACAGAAAGACACGCAAACACACACAGCTCTCCCTCCTGGCAGCCTGCGCCGCTCTTCCCGCGCTCAGCCCTGCCCTGTGCCGGCCTGGCCGGGCGACTGAGGCTCAGAACCTGGGGCCTTCCTCCCGATGCCCGGGGCTGCCAGGCTGGGGACGAAGCACAGCCCAGAGCCGCGTCCTGGCTCAGCTCCTCTGGAGCTCTGCGGCCCGGGCGAATCCCCCCTCAGCACCTCGGTTTCCACATTTGTCACAGGAGAATCCCAGGGCACCGAGCAAGAATCGGGAGCCCTGCATGCAAAGAGCCCAGCAGCGAGCCTCCCCTTCAGGCCTGGCTACACTTGTGCCCGGGTTGTTGTCAGTGCCAGGGCGGTGCTGCACCCGGGCTCGGGCCCTGCTGGGCTCCCTCCCCTCCCACCGCTGTTGGCCTGTGCCCTGCCGCCGCCAGCCCAGGCCGCTCTAATGGACTATTGCTTGGGCGACAGACAAAGCTGCTCGGGGCAGGGAGGCCTCTGCCTCTCCACAAAGGTCCCAAGTATCCCTAATGAACTCGCTCTAGCTCTCTTTCTCTCAGAATTCTTCGTATCTTAGTAACTCACAACTCCCGAGGCAGGAGCCCAGCTCGGTGCCAAGCTCGCCTTTCACACCGCTTCGGCCAGGCCCTGGGTGGATGAGAAGACCGGGCTTTGGAATGTCCACTCCAACACTCTCTTGCTGAGCCTCAGCCTCCTGGTCTGTGAGATGAGGCCACCTCTGCTCCCCCTGCTCGCCCCGGGCCACCCAGAGAGAGGGCCTTCACCAGAGCGCAGTCTTTCAAAGATCGAAGTTCCCTCTGTGCGTTTTTTGCGCTCCTGACTGAGTTCAAGGGGTGGGCTCAGAGCCCTTGGGTTCAGAAGCATGAGTTCGGGGCCCTTGCAAAGGCTCTCTCAGCCCAAAGCTGCTTAGTGGCAAGAGCGTTCATCTAGGAGCCAGGCAATCCTGGGTTGAAATCTCTGCTCTGCAAATCACTGGCCATGATGCCTTGAGCAAGTCAACTCTCCTTTCAGAGCCTTGGTTTCCTCCTCTGTACAACGGGGTTAATGACTGTAGCTACCCCTGGGAGTGCCAGTGACCATGACATGAGCGCGCGTGCGCAAAGCGCTTAGCACGGTGCCTGGCGCACAGCACGTGCTCAGTACGGTGGGCTATTCTTGCCACCCTCCACCTCCACTTCCCCGGTCATCCCCACCCCATCTGGCCCCGCCCAGACCCAAGGCCCCTCAGAGCAGCCCAGGTGGCCTGTGCCTGGCCCATCAGAGGGGGCGGAGGGAGGCCCGCTCAGAGGGAGCCGGGCCAGGACTGCAGGGGTCCATGTCCAGCCTGGGACTCCTCCCTGTGCTCTCTGGCAAGCCTGGGAGGGGCAGGGTCACCTGGGGGGAGGGGCTGCTCAGCCCAGCCGGGCACTGAGGCCAGGGCCTGGGGCTTCAGCACAGGGAGCAGCCGGGTCTCGGAGCAGGAAGGGTAGGGCTCGGGGTCGGGGTCAGGAGGCCTGTCTGCCAGTCCCAGATATGCCAGGGACTCCGTGTGCCCTCGGGGAGTCCCTGCCCCAATATGGGTGTCGGCCAGCACCCCCTCCCCCAGCAGTGCAGGTGGAGGTCACTGCTGAGGCCCCGCCCTGCTCAGGGAGGTCGGCCACAGGCCTCCATCTAGCTGCGCTCCCCCATTCGCTCACTTCACTCCCCTCTCCAGCAGGGCTGTTTCTGCAGCCTCTCATGCGCGCCCTCCAAGCCTTTCCGCCCCACATTCCTGTGCAAGCCTTCGAGCAGTCCCAGCCCGAGCTCGGACGAGATGCACTCGGAGCTGAGTTCCCATTGTCCGCAAATCGGGACCAGCTGTGAGCAGCCTGACAGCCTGGGGCTCACGGCCGCCCCCACTCCCTCTGCAGTTACAGAAGAAGGGAGAAGAGTGAGCCCACTGCCTGCCCGCAGGCCGGGGCTCCACACCCCCACTCCCACAGCATGATCAGCTCCCCAGCCAGGAACAATCGAGCATTATGAACAAAGATGTGCAGCTGGACAGAGAATTCCTCCACAGCCACCTGGCCCACCGGGCAGCTCACGGCCTTCCTCCCCCGACCGGGCCCTCTCCACCTCAGGGGCACCGCAGCATGGCACGCGGTCCTCTGGAGAAAGGTTGCCTGACCCCATATCATAATTTAGGTGGGCTTGTGTGCCAGGCATGCTGTGACTTCAGCCACCCGGGTTGATGAGGAAGGAGGAAGCCAGACCCTGGGGAGGCTGCGGCCAAGACCTGATTCCAGGACAGGAAGCTTGGTCCAGTGAAGTGTGGCCCCTGACCTTGGCCAGGCTCAGTGTTGGGGCAGGTTCAATGACAGGAGGCCGGGGGTGAATGACTGCCTGTTGGCGGCAGAGCAGTAGGATTGTACATACTCTGAGCATTGCCAACAACGTTGCCAACCAGGCCTGAGCAGGCAGGAATTAGCGCCCAGACCCGGGAAGGGAGCTGGCAAGGCTCTGGGTGGGGGCTTTGGACAAAGCGTCAAACCCACGGGGAAGAGATGTGCTCTGCTGGACAAGTCAAACGGTTTGGACCCATGGATGGCTAGGGTTAGCAAGAAGTCACGATGGACACAAGTTTGGCCCAGGAGTCCTCCCCAGCCTTAGGTGCTACAGCCTATAGAACACAAAAAATTCCAAATACCCTTCCTATCACACCTCTCCGTCCCCATCCTGCCCCTGCGTCCTGCCTCTTTCCCCAGCTCCACTCACACTCATATCCCCAAAACCCAACGAGGCTGAGGTGGCCTGTCCAGGTCAGCATTAGCTACAGACCTGGGGGCTGGGCCTCCAGGCCAATGGATCTCAATCCTGACTACCCAGTGGGATCACCCAAGGAGCTCTGAAGAAATTCTACAGGACCAGGGTATACCCCCAGCCCGATTGAGTCAGGATGGGTGAGGGTGGGATCCAGCCGTCAGTAATTTTTAAAGCTCCCCAAGTGAGGCTACTGTGCAGCCAAAGTGGATGCCACTGTTAGTGGTCAGCATCCAGCAGAGGTTTCAGAACGTGAGCTCGGAAAGGAGAGAAGCCTGAGTTAGAGTCCAAGCTCTGCCACCTACTTAACTGCGTGGCACTGGCAGATTCCCTAATGTCTCCAAACCTCAGTCTCCTTACGTGTACAGTCCGACTGTTGTGAGGATTAGATGAGAAAATATATGCAAAGATTTTAGCATGGTACACAGTAAGCGCTCAAAAAAATGCTGCTAGTATTGGTTATTATTTAATATAAGCTGGAGAGGCTGATGCCGGCAGAGGCTGGCACACAGGTCAAAAGCCATCCCTCTTCATCCAGAGGCTTGGAAACTTAGGTTACAGGTTGGCAATGTCGATGGCTTCCCGGAAGGGTCAGGTAATTTCATTGACGGTGGAGGTATCGAGTATTCAGGCTGAGAGAGGCGTTAGAAACCATCAGGTCCTATCCACACACGGTTCAAAATGGAAACTGAGGGACAGGATGGGAAAGAGACTAGAAACCTTGTCCCCCTTGTCTCCCAGGCCCATGCATGTGCTCAGGTCAACACACATTTATTGGGCACCTATGTGCCAGGTGCTGTGTTGGCATGGAAGGGGCACCGAGGGGAATATAGCAGGGCCCCTGCTCTCAGAGGGTCAGAGTCAGGCATGTAGATCTGTCACTCACAAAGGAGGGAAGTGATCGTTCCACCTGGACGGAAAGTTGGCATCTGCTTGGAAAGCCCCAGAGAAGGCTCCACCAGGCAGAGCCGGGTCGGGGAGAAGGCGTTGCAAGCAAAGGAGAAGACATGGGTAAAGAGGTGGAAGGTTTTGGAGCAGGCGTGACCCTTCGCATCTTTATGGCAAGTACCCTGGCTTCTTCGTGGAGGATGCAGGGAAAGGCCAAAGCAGGGAGGCCTGCTGGAGGTGACTGCAATAGCTCAGGGGGCAGTTGATGGGGACTCGACTCTTTCAATCCTCTGCTCCTTCCTCAGTCCTTGGCTCTCACCACTGTAGCCTCACCTCATTAAGAAAGCAGGTACCAGCACACAGGTGCTTCCCTTTATCCCCACGATCCTACAGTCCTACTGCCACCTGCCCCACTGCCCCCTCTTCCCTCCTATGCTGATGGGGGGATGAGGACTTTCTCTGTACTCCAGAGCCCACCCCTCTCACCTTCCCAAGCCTTCTTCAGGTAGCTCATTCTCTCTCTGTTGACTCCCTCCCTTTAACAAAGACACCAGCAGTTCAGAGTTCGGTATCTTCTTTCTTGACAAGACAGGACAAGACAGAGGGGAAGGGAAGGGGAGGGGAGGGGAGTGGAGGGAAGGAAGGAACGAAGGAAGGAAGGAAGGAAGGAAAGGAAAGGGAAGGGAAGGGAAGGGAAGGGAAGGGAGAAAAGAAAAGAAAAAAAGCAAGATTTTCCTTTGACCAACATCTCCCTCCAACTGTGACTCCATTTCAAGGCTTCCCTTCAGAGGGAAACTTCTCAAAAAAGCCATCTGCACTCCGTCTCCACTTCCTCCCCTCCCATTCATCCATCAACCACTGCATTCTAGTTTCTGCCCTCGCCCCTCCACAAGAATCACTCTTGTCAAGATCGCCAACAACTGCCAGATTGCCAAATCCAGCAGACACTTTTAGGAGCTGATGTTGAGAGAGGCAGCCAGTGGGATGGCTAAGAGCAGGGCTTCTAGAACCAGCCTGCCTAGATTTGAACCCTGGCTCTGTCACTAACCAGCTGTGTGACCTTGAGAAAGATACTTAGCCTCCCTGACACTGAATTTCCTAATCTGTAAAGTGGAGATGACAATGATAGCACCTGCCTTGAACGGTTGGGGGATGAAGTGAGTTAATAGATGTTAAGCGCTTTAGCACAGCGCTTTGCACACAGCACGTGCTCCAGGCAGGCTAGCTCCATCGGGGCTCCTCTCTGACCTGATTTCTCAGCAGATTTCCCCACTGTTGACCAACTTCTTCCTCCTGTAGAAAGTCTCTTCTCTCAACCCTATGACAACACGCTCTCCTAGTTTGTCTTCTGTCTCACTAGCCCCGCCGCTTACCCCTGCTCTACACATCCTCTACGTACTGGAATTCCTCAGAGAGCCACCCTGGACTCCTCCTCCCCGCACTGCTTTCGCAGGTGGGTCAGCCATTCCCATGCTTTCGAATGCCACTGCTGTGTTTGCCACTCCCCAGTGTCTGTGTCCATCCCAAGCCTCTCTGATCTCCAGCCTCGTTTCACAGACCACCCCCTTTCTATCTTCACTCAAATGCTTCAAGAACCATCCAAACTTAACAGGCCCAGAGAAAGTATTCATTCCATCCACAGCCTGCTCCTCCCCCAGCCTTCCGGGTTCAGTCAATGGCACCAAAACCCCAGGAGTCATCCTTGATTGTTTCCTTCCCTTCACTCCCCACGGCCAATCAATCAGCAGGCTCCATTCTACCTCGAGTGTATCTCTCGTCCCTCCCGTCTCTCCACCTGCACTGCCGCCACCGCCGCCGCCGCCATGTTCTCCCAGGGTCAACTGCCCTGAGAGGGCAGGGCCTCCTCTCTGCACTCCTGTTCCCTTTCTCACCCTGCTGGTGTAGCCCCTCGCAATCACCGGAGTCAGTGCTTGTCAGAAGCATAGCAGACTACTTCTCTCCCCAACTGCAAACTTTGCAGCGGTTTTGACTGTGCTTAGAATAAAACGCAAGCTCCTTATCCTGGCTGACAATGCTCCCCAAATTACGTGGCCTTGCCTCCCTCTCTGACCACAGCTTGTCGCACTGGCCCCCTTGTTCTCCCCACTGAAGCCACATTGGCGTCTTTTCTGGCCCTTAGCACACTCCAGCTCTTTCTCGCTTCAGGATCTTTGCAGTCTTCGTTCCCTCTGCCTAGAAAGTTCTCTGCTCAGCTCTTCACATTACTGGCTCTTTGTCAGCCTTCAGGTCTTAGCTTAGATAGCAGCTCCTTAAAAAGGCCTTCGCTGACCGTCATATGTAAAGTAGGTCTGCCCTGTTATTCCCTGCCACAGGGGTCTATTAGATTTATTCCCTTTGTGTCTCCTCATGTATTTGTTTCCTTCGCGTCTAGCTCCCTCACCAGAATTTGTCATGAGGGCAGACACCTTGACTGTTTTGTTCACCATGGCTGACCCAGAGTCTGGCCCAGTGACTGTGACACAGACTTTAATAACCATTTGTTGAATGAATGGATAAATGAATCAAAGAAAGTGGGGCTGGAGGAGAGGGGACAAGTTGGAGAGAGACTGAGAAGGCAGACGGGATGAGCTGGATGGAAGGCAGGCGGTGGTGACTCCCGGTTTCCTGGCCTTGTTAGCTGAGCCAGTTCGGGGGTAAGGATGACGAGTTCAGCTAGATGCGTTGGGTTTGCAGTCTTGTCTGACATAAAATGGACATGTCTAGCGGGCACGTTGGGACCTGGATCTGGAACCGAAGAGTGATTAGAGCCAACATTAGCTAACGGCACGTCATCACAATAGCTGAGAGCTGGAGAGTGGACATTACTGCTCCGGGGACAGTGTAAGAGAAGACGACAAAAGACAGAAGCTAGAGCCAAACTGACACTTGGATGGCAAGACGGGAGAGTAAAGGAGCCACAAGACACAGTGAGAGAGGCAAGAAAATGAAAAGAACGTTCAGTGACTCCAAAGCTAAGGGAGGAGAGAATGGCAAGCAGGAAGGGACAGTTGGCAGGGTCATATGTGAGGACTGAAAAGGCCACTCGATCTGGTGACAAGAAAGTCATTGGTGACATCTAAAAGAGCAATTTCAGGCGAGAGGGGGAGAGGATATACTGCAGCAGACTGAGGAGAGAGTGGGACGTGAGGAAGCAGAGACAGTGAGAGTAGACAGCCCTTCCAAGAAGTTTGGCTGGGAAGGGAAGGGAAGGGGGAAGGCAACAGCTTAAGAGGGAGGCAGGGTCAAGGGAGGGTTTCTTTGAAGGATAGGGGAGAGCTGAAAATCCTTGTAGGCAGAGAAGGAAATAGCACTCGCAGGAGGGACAGAGATGGAGATACAAGAGAAAGGGGACAATTAATGGAGTTAGAGGTTAGGTGTGGAGAGGAGGATAGATATGTCTTCCTAGGAGACAAAAGGAAGAGGGGGAGAAGGAGGGAGAGAGGAAGAGAGAGAAAGAGAGAGACACAGAGGGAGGGAGGAAGCATACAGAGAGATTCCGAGATAGCTTTAATCTTAGCAAAATTGGAAGCCAAGCATTAGGAGGGTGTAGTCGTGGGACTGGAACGTAAGAACAGTGGAAGATGGGAATGGCGGTCCCCGTGGGATGAGTTAAAGGATTGTGGGACATTGGCAAGGGCCTGCTATGGAGGCTGGCAAACTCACACATGCTAGGAGCTAACTGGCCAGGGCTGGGGACAACAGAAGGCAGGATCAGCAGAAGGTGTGCAAAGCTTGAATGGCTTCGAGTCATGAAGGTCATGATCGTGCCAGGGTCTAGGGCAGACGAAGGGGGGGGGGTTGAGGAAGGCCTGGAGAGAGCTAAGGGCTGGGGAGGGGGAGAAGGGACTGAAGTGCTGCAGGAAGGGAGACCAATTTATATTTTTACTTATTCAAGAAGTGGTTACTTAACAGCCCAGCGCCGACCACTGGGACCAAGACCAGGTTTAGGAAGAATGAGGAAGCCAGTCATTTGAAGGTGGGGGTGAGGGAGCGAATCACGGTGCTGAAGTAATGACAAGGCTCAGGATGTGGCCAAGCCAGTGGGGAGTTTCACTAGAGAGGTCGGGGGATGACTGGGTGTCAGGCTGAGGGGACATCATGAGGGTGCCGAAGCCAGTGAGGAAGACAGCAGGGGCAGAATGGGGAGAAAGGTCTGGGGGCCTGGCGCTGTGGGCGCTGGGGAAGGCCAGCCAATGTTCCGGAGGACAGTGGGGCTGAGAAAGGGGAGGGGGCTTCAAGTCAGTAGCACGGCCTTCTATGGGAGAGGGACACTGGACATAGGACAGGAGCCAAGCTGGGCTTGGGCAAAAGCAGGATGCACTGGAGGAAGTTTTAAAGGGGGGGGCCAGGTTTCAGTTGTGATCTGGGGTTAAAGGGAGGGTATTTTTGGAAAGAAGATGGAAGCTGGTGGCTTTGATTCCAATAGAAGAGCCAGGGCACTCACAGCGTGCGACCAGACCTGGGAGAGGAAGAAGAGGGGCTGGGCGGTGCCTGAGAGCCCTTGTGGTCTCTGCGGGGGCAGGGCCAGGGGCGAGGGAAGGGGGCCACCAGGGAGGCGAGGTTTCCCTCTGGGATCGTGACCGCAGCAGCTTGTCCGCCCCTTTCCCATCAGAGCCAGATACAAGAGAGACACAAGAGGCCAGGGCTGCCCGGCCCCGACATCGGACCAGCGTGAAGCACGGTTGGCCTCCGCCTTCTCTGCCTGCAGATTTCTCAGCTGCACCCGCCGCTCCGTTTCACCTGCCAGGAAATTGGCCTTAATGTCTCCTGAACAGAATTGAGTCTGGGCTTCTAGTGGCATTGACAGAGCACCAGATTGGCACAGGACTATATAAGCAGGTCTGTGTATGTTCTGTCGGGTTGCTTTGCCTCTCTGAACCTTTTCCGTTTCCTCACCTGAAAACTCAGCGTAAGAATGCCTCCCTCGCAGGATGGTCGCGAGGGAGAATGCACCGCGAAGTCTTCATAAGCTGTCAGTCACTGTGGCGCTGTCAGCTGGGAGCATCTCAGCACCACTGGGAGGAGGGACGCTGATGACGGCCAGCTGCCGGTCATCGGCTTGTCTAGCTGTCCAGCAGCCCATATTTCCAGCTGCCAGTACAGGAAGCTGGCAGCCAAGGACCTGTGCCAGGCTGGGAAGCTGCCAGCTCCTGGGCAGGTAGGAGTCCAGTGGAGAAAGGATTCGAGAGGAGGCATCCATCTGGAGCCCACCGAACCTCGCCCCTGGGGACTCCACGACCCCTATGATTCCTATTTTTGGCCCTCCTGGCTGGTTGGGAGCCCCAGACTGACCAACTGGATGCTGGGAAGGAAGCCCAGAGGCCAGCCTGAGCTGGGGGCGATTGTCACAGAGGACCCTAGGGGACTAGAGAGTGAGGGGAGAGAAGCACTGGCCTGAACAGGAGAGAAGTCCTGCAGCCCCGGCGGACGGTGCCTGGGAGGGAGGGGATTCCATCTTAACAGCTGGGCTGGAAGTTGGGGGAATCAAACACAAACCACCTCAATAAACCTGTCAAGGCCAGCGAACTCCCTCTTTTGTTCCCATTGCCTAACCCGCGCATGGCTTCTAAAGGGACAGCAAATTAACTCTCGTTTTTAGGCGAGGCCTCTGGTGTCGCTCTGTCTAGGTTGGAATCCCAAATCTGCCACTTAATAGCAGCGAGACCTGGAGCAGGTAAATTAGCCTCCCTGTGCCTCAATTTCCTCTTCCGTAAAATGGAGCTGTGGGATTAAATGACTTAATATTGGCAAAGCAGTTAGAATGGTGCCTGGCATGTAGTAAGCACTCTTTCTGTTTCTAGAACACTGCAGCCTAGACAGCAGAGGTTCTATGAAAAGGCTTTAGACTTGGACTCTGGCAGCCCTGGGTGTAAACGCTCCATTTCTCTCATGACCTCGCAGAGCCCCAGATTCCTCATCCTTAAAGTGGGTGGTGGGACTAACTCTTAGCCCACAGGAGGATCTATAGATTACATGAAGAAATATGGGCTGCATGCCTAGAGTTCCCGATTCAGTAGGACTGGGGTGGGGCCCAAGAATTTGCATTTCTAACAAGTTCAAGGGTAGCAGGGTAGAGGGGGGTTGCTGGTCTGGGCAGGCAGATACCACAATTTGAGAACAGCCACCTCACAGGAACAACTTTATGTGCATATGAAACATCTAGGGAAGTTGTTAAAGTGTGGATTCTGGTTGAGTATGTCTGAGATGGTGCCTAAGAATTTGCATTTCTAACAAGTTCCCAGCAGGTGCTGACACTGCTGGTCTGGACCTCAGTTTGAAAACAACTACCTCACAGCGGTAAATTTGATGTGCATACGAAACACCTAGGGAAGTTGTTAAAGATGTAAATTCTGGCCAAGCGGGTAGGTCTGGGGTCTGGGTCCAGCAAGCAGGTCTGGGACTCTGCATCTCTAATAAGCTCCCTGGTTCTGTTGCTGCTGCGGCCCCACTGACCATGGTTTGGGTAACAAGGCTTGGTTGGTTGCCAATCGCCTTCCCAACAGGCTGGCAGGTTAGCAGGGGTAAGCAGACCAGGGGAGGGGAGCACAGGGCACAGGAGGCAGAAGCTTGGCAAGAAGGCAGTAAGTACCAGACGGGAGGTGAGAATATAGCACTTTACCAACAAAGTGAAGACAGCAACAAGTGAGGACGGCAGTTCTGGATTCCAGGATAGGCAGACAGCCTGCGTGGAAGGCACTAGCGTAGCAGCGTGTGCGCACACAAGGGAGAGAACAAAAAATCTTTAAAGAATTTGATATATTTTTTTAAGCATCAAAGTAGTATCTTGGGGAAAATCAAAACTTTGTTGGACTTCCTTACACGTATTTTATGAGTTAGTATTGTTTTTAATTTTAATTATATATGGCCAGTGGGGTGGGGGGGATGAGGGCTGTGCAGCCTGTTCAGAGCTTAAGGCCTCTAAAGGTCTTAAAACCCTGGTGGCCACTGAAGTCTTTGTCCCTGAGCTTTGGGGCCTGAGGTTGTGGCCGAGGGTGTGTTCTGCTGGTTCTCCCCTGCCAGCCCCAGCCCCGGGGATCTAAGATGGAATCCAAGTCATCCTCTGAGGGGTTCAGGATTCTTAGATGAGACACAAGATGTCACAGTAGAATAAAGAGAGGCCAAGGGACCGGGTGGGGCATCAGCGCCAATGTCATGGAATCGAGGAACAAAGGAAGGGCACATGTTCCCGCTGGACGCCCCCCCTGGCAGCACGCGTGTGAACCAGCAGCCCTTGCTCACCTGCTCGGTGAGGAAGACCCCGACCCCTCCCGAAGGCAAGAGGCACAGGATTGCGGGTCTGACCGGCCTGCGTCTGAAACTTGCCTCTACTTCTTCGCTGTATGGCCCAGGACAAGTGACTTTTCTGTTCTGAGCCTTGGTTTCTTCACCTGTAAAATGGGGATGAGAATAGCTCCTACCTTACAGGAGAACTAAATTGGTTAATGTAAATAAAGTGCTTAGAATACTGCTTGGAACATTGTCTGCCCTCGCAGACGGCGATTGTTAGACTGCCCTAATAGTCAGAGATGCAGTAATAGCGCCGTCTCAGGAAAAGGGATGGGGTTGGGCACTGGGAAGCATCTGCTCAAGGGGGCAAAGGGACACAGGTGAGAGGTGAGTTGTGTTCAAAATGTGTCTGAGAAGAGCCTGCCAAGATTCCTCAGTGCCACTTCCACTGTCCAGCCCTGCCAAGTCATGCAGGAGCCAATGAGACCATCAGCCACAAACCAGAATGACTCCCAAGTGACCAAGGACTCCTGGTGATGGAACTACACACCCTGGGGACACAGGAGCTGTTTTCGTCGCTTCTAGTTGAAAGCCGCTTCAGTCCCTTGTGAAAACAGAGCAGCACTGGGGCCTGCGGTGGGCGTTCCCTCTCTAGACTGCTGTGGGCGGCAGGCAGACCCCTGCTGCTAGAAGAGGACCGGGTACCCCATCGTTGGTTCCCCTCAGTGACCATGGGCCTCTCAGAGTGGGTTTGGGGGTGGGGGGAATGGCTTCTCTGGACCTAATCCTGGCCCACAGGAAAGACCAGGCTGGGGAGAGGGAGGAGCTGGGACCTGAGGAGCCCTGCCCACACCCCCAGGGCGCAGACCTTGGGCACCGGGAATGCAGAGTTCAGAAAAGTTCAGAAGCCAGGGAAAAGATTAGGGGACAGTACCACGTGAGGAGAGGTGATTCCAAGACTCTAAGAAGAATGAGACGTTCGCGTATGGCCTAAAAGAAAGGAAAACAAAAATGGAAGAACAAGGAAGAAGACATACATAAGCAGATGTGAAGGCAGCGCATGACACGGGCCTGTAGAGTAGTATCTGGCCCTCCTCTGGACAGCGAAATGCCAGTACGGATCTGAAATGCACTAGGCCTTCCTTTCCCACAAGAGCACATCTGTATCCAGATGTACTCGGAAGGCGTGAATCCGCTGAATGTTTCCCATTGCCTACCAGGCCAGCTACACTGGCTGCAAGGGTGGTTTCAAAAGGTGACAAGAGGTGGCCCCTGGCCATCCAGACCAGAGGGTCCCCTTTAGCATCCCTAGGAACCTCTTTTACCAGCTTCTTCAGGCTTTGAGAGATTTATTGTCCCAAACACACAGAATTCGTGCAGTGACAATTCGTCTGTCTTCCGAGTTTTGCTGTCCAGACGTCCTGTGCTGCCGGTCAACACTTCTGGCCGGTGTGAGACTGGCCGGGGCCGCTCCGGGCTGCCGTGGGCACAGCAGCCCAACCCAGGAGGACCCGCAGCCACACAGCCTACGATGGGAAGCGTAGGTCTTGCCTTGCCGCACCCTCCCGGTCCCAGAAAGGGCCGGAGACCGACCCAAGGGCAGGCACACAGGGAGAGGTGGGAAGCAGAGCTAGGTCTCTGGCCTCCCAGCTCTGGCCTGGAGCCACGTGACCGGATCGCCTGAAACTTTTACAAACCTTCCTCCAAGCGCGCACGCAGTGCCTATTAAATCAGTCTTCTTGGCCTGGCCAAAGTGCTGCTTCCCCTCCCCCACAGCCCTGCAGCCCGCACACGGCCCCCCCCTCCAGCTTCGGGACCTAATTCCCAGTGTCCTTTCCACATCCGCACCCTCCCCTTTCCCCCCAGCCTGTTCTCCATAGGAATGCCCCCCCAGCCTGCCCATCTCCTGCGTCCACCCCCCACCCCCAGCCCTATAGAGCGTCATAAATTCTAACGAAACCCCATCAGGGGAAGAAAAGGAGCAAAAAGTGCCTAATTGGCAGGGGCCTCGAAGCGCTCGGTCCCTGTGGTGGGATTGATAAGGTTCCTGGGAAGCGGTAGGGGTTTGGAGAGAGGAGGGGAGGCTGGGGGCCTGCCTGCCAAATGTAGCCAATTAATGTCAGTGCTGCCTTTCATGCCAGCCAATTAAGTCCCACATACTTGTCACCAGCCCTGGGAAGGGGGTGCAGGAGGGCGGGGCAGCGGGTTTCAAGGGAACAACTAATTTCCCTGCAGCCAATTTTCCTCTTCAAAATGGGGAGAGGGTTCAGGGGGAGCTGGAAGGTGGCCGGGGGTCGCCAGGGGCAGGCGGCAGGGAGGGGCAAGGTGCAGAATGCTGGAGCTCTGTGGGGACTTTGTCCAGAGCCCTGGGAGAAATGGAAGATGGGGTGGTTCAGAGGGAAGGCAGCTCACTTTCCCAACTCCGTGCCCTGCGCGAGCAGAAGCGGGCGCTTGCTGGAGTTAGGTCGTTTTATCTTCACAGCTACTTCTGGCCGCCTCAGAGACGTTAGGAAAGTTGCTCAAGGTGGAAATGTGTGCAGTCAGGAGCCGTTAACCAGGCCGCGGTCCCCTGGTACAGAGGGTCCTGATGGTGGCGCGGCCCAGGCTCAGACAGCCGGTCAGCGCGGGGCTGTGAAAGACCTTTCAAGGTGGGAGAGCAGCAGCTTGGGAGGGGGGTGCAAAGGCTGGCCCTTAGCCTCCGGGGGTGCAACTGGCCACAGGTAGAAGGGACATTTCCAGACAGTCAGAGTTACCAAGAGGGTCTTGGCAGCTCTTCCTTGGAAGTCCAAAAGCTTAGGGGAGTTGCTCGTCTTGCTGGCTTGGGGGAGAATTCTGACCACTCCTGAAAGGAGGGCCTGAGGAGAGGCTGTGGGGCGGCCTAGGAGCAGGCTTGCAGAGGGCTCTGGGGCCAGGAAAAGAGGCCCCGGGAGTGAGCAAGGCTCCTGGGCAGCCTCTGGCCAGCACCAAGCCCTTGCACGCACCAGTTGGTCTGTTCCCAGGCCTAGCACGGGGAGAAAGTGAGAGAACGAGGCAGATCTGCGTTCCAACCCTGGCTCCACCACCTCGGGGTTGAGTGATCTTAGGGAAGTCTCGACGCCTCTCTACGCCTTAGTTGCCTCATCTGTGAAATGGGGACGAGCAGCGTACCCACCCCCAGGATCACTATGAGACGCACAGGAAAGGATGGGAAAGAGATCACAACCTATGACGGACTGGCCGGGTTGGAGCAGGAGGTTGGGGCAGGGGGCAGATGTGCCCAGGAGCTGGGCCACACAATGGCACCAGCTGCCTCTCTGCCCTGGGTGCAAGCAGAGGGGCCACAATGTGTGCATTGTCATGCAGATGCTTTGCCTGCCTGCCCACCCCCAGTGGGCCCACTAATGACCCTGAGAGCTGGTTGGAGGTTGGGGCAGGCTAATTACATGGCCCTGAGCCCGCCAAGACCCAATAATTACACAGCAACTTGTACAGAGAGGGTGGCTAATTGTGTGACAAGCTGTGAGGGGAGGGCCAGGGTGCCCCTCGAGCTAATGAGCTTCCCCCAGAGTCCATGGGGCAGGGCCAGGGTGAGGAGGGGATGTAGCAGGCAGGCCCTTCCCATTCCCAGCCCCCCACGGCGCCCGGCTCCTGGGAGGGTGGCAGGGCGTGCAGGAGGGAGGGAGCAGTGATTAAGAGCCAAAGCTCGCCTGAGACCTGTCTCCTCTTGCCAAGTCTTGCTCAAAGCCGCACCTGGTCGGGTACTATGGGCCTGGCTTTCTCAGGATCCATCCCCCCGATGCCTCCCTCACCCCAGGGTGACTTGAGCTCTTCCAGCCTTGCCTTCCTGCCCCCAGACCTGACTGGCTGGCACACTTGCCATGGCAAGGAGTTTAACACAGACCTAAGAAATCCTTGACCATCGGAGCTGGGAGGATCCTCCAGGATCCTGCAGTCCAGCTCCGGCTTGCTGTAGGGCACGAAACCAAGGCCCAGGTAAGGGTCAGGGTAAGGGCCAGAGAGCTGCTGTCTCAGCTGCCTGCCCAACTCAGCTTCTTGCTTCTTCATTCCTTTGGAAATCTCATTCATTTTTCATTCACTCGGAAGGCCTTGGTGTTGGCCAGATCTGCATTCGAATTCAGCCCTATCATTTTCTAGCTGTGTGCCTTTGAAAGAGTCACTTTATCTCTCGGAGCCTCAGTTTCTCCACCTGTCAAATGACATGATTATGAGGGTGAAATGAGCTAGTGCCAGAGAAACCTAGAGCTGAGTGCCTGGCAGTGGCCCTGAGCGCATGTCTGGGCCCCTGTCCAGTTTCCTCCTGGGGCTGAGCTCCAAAGAACACTTACCCATCACAGGCCACCACGACTGTCTGCCCCCACCCCAGCCACCAATTCCTCCCTCGATACCCCTCTTTTCCCTGAGTAAAACTAGAGTCGGGAAAGACGGAAGTTTCATTAGCCTATCTCTCTTCCCTGTAGACATGGCACCCCGCGGAAGTAAGGCCTCAAGGTGGAGAGAGGCCTGGGCACCCTCTTGCCCTGGAGGCCTATTTCTCAGACAGTCCCCCCCCAACAGCCTCGGCTCCTGACATTTTTAGACCCCCCCCCCAAAAGCAAGCAGGAGGCAGAGGCATTGAAGTGGCTGCTGACAAGTTGGAACGGCTTAACAAATTACTCCTAATAGACTACTAGGGCAAGAGGAGGGAGGCCGGAAGCCAGCCTGCTCCCGAAGCGGCACCTCCGCCTGTGCCCTGGTGCGCCGGCCGCTCCCTTGGCCGGTCTGCCTGCCCAGCCTGGCTCCCGGGACAGCCGTAGGCTTTCCTGCAGGGAGGCCTCAATGGCGTGCATCTGCGGCCCCACCTAGCCCCAGCCCTGGGGGCTGAGGTTTCCCAGGACTCCGAACCGTGGGGGTCCCTCAAGTTGGAGGCTCTCACCTTCACCGAACCCCAGGGTCTCAGCCCAGCTCTGCCTGGCACAGCCCCCAGCAGGAAGGAGGAGCGGCAAGGCTGAGTGCCCCCACCCTCGGGCTGTCTTGTGGTCCGGGAGTTCATTCTGGAAGCCCCAACTTATTTGGTACCTGGCCATCCTGCCAGCATTCGTGTGGCGAGAGTCTCTGGGTGGCGCGGCTCTGGCCGCTGCCTGGAGCAAATCATTTCTCCTGCTGGCCTCCCATGCTGTCCTGGCTTGCAATAGCCCAGGGCTGTCCTAGCCGTTAAATAAGATCATGAAAGAGAAAGTGCTTCCTCTGCGTTAAAGTGCCACACGCAGGTTGGTCATGGGGACCGCTGCCGAACACGAATCCTGTCGCTGCTGTCATTATTATTCTTTTTCCTTTGGAATTCTTCACCTCTGGCCTCAGCTGGGCCGGGCCGGCAGGAAGAAAGGGTTTGACCGACTCCCCAGCACCAAGGAACACTTGCAAAGCACTTTTACTCAGCTCCTCTTGTCTAATCCTCACATCAATGCTTCCAGGGACGCGTTGCTGTTCCTTTTGACAAGTGAGAAAACTGAGGCTCAGAGAGGTTAGATAATTTGCCTGAGGTCACACAGCTAGGGAGTAGTGGAGCATAGCTTTAAACCCACGTTGGTCTCAACTGCAAACACTGTGCCCCTCAAATGAGCTAACTCAGGGGGCCTGGACCCTGTTAACCTAGACAGACAAGGGGTCTCCCCAGCAGAGGCTCAAGATGCCAGACTTCAGAGTGGGTCCAACCAGAGAGTGCGGGCTGTATCCCGGAGAGCCCTGGAAGTGAGTCGCTGTTAAGGTGAGCTGGGCACTGTGATCTGATTAAGCCATTAGAGCTGCCGCCCCAAACACGCGCTGCCAGGCCGCCAAGTCCCTCAATTAATCCCCAGATTAATCTGCTCCTTCTCCCTGTCCCCTCCCCTCCACTCACCCCTATTGGACTGCAGGGGGAGGGGACCAGCCCCTGGGTCGTGTGGAGCTACAGCAGGGGCTCCTAACCCCTGGGATGCACTCACGCTGCGCCTTGGAGTCTGCTCTGGCCATCTTCCCTCTGGTCTGTCTTTCCCCTCAACCCTTAGGCCCTCTACTCTTGAAAATAGAGTGAAAGCATTTGCATTCATTCAACAATTTATTGAGCACTTAGTACATGCCAGGCATTGATCTGGGCATCTAGTGGTGAAGGAGACAGACTAGGCCCCAGGGAGCTCCCAGCGCAACGGAGAGAGAAGCGGGATAAGCGCCGAAGTAACGCCAGTGCAGGCTGCTCGCTGCTGCAGCAGGAGGCCACCAATTGTTGTAAGAAACATCAGAGAAAAAGATCATTGCAGGCAGAGAGGACATGTGCAAAAGCACCACAACGTGGTGTGAAAACTACAGCCCACTCGAGGAAGGCGGATGGCTGGGGTGAGGGTGGAGAGAGGCAGAGGCTGGTGGAAGGTGAGGCTGGGAGTGGGCTGCGGCCCATGGTGAAGCCTCTGCATGTGCGGACAACAGTGTGGCTGGCACGTTAGTGTCCATGTGTGCACATGCTGTGGGTGTGACTGGGCATATCGGCTTGCGTGCATGCGCAGTGACGGTCACTTTGGGATGGATGTTTGGCTCTGAATGTGTGCTCCCGGAGGCGCGTGTGTCGGCGCAGTTGGGTGGGTGCTAAACCATCTCCCCAGAAAGCTCTCCTAGCCAATCCCGGCCATCTCCCAGAGCCCTTTTCCTTTGATCCCCTCTGCTCCAGCTCACACGAGGGCCAAGGGCAGGCTGTCCCTTCTCAGCCAGCGCCCTTCACTCCACGCTGACGTGGAGGGCCTCACCAGAGCCCCTCATGCAAGGGAGGCTGGCGGCGACAGGCCCTTCGAACCGCTTCTCCACTCCCAGCCGGCTGAGCCCCCTTCGCATCTCCCCGGGACAGCTGCCGGCCTCCTCGCTGCTCTCCAGCTCCCCTCATCACCCCACCGGAGCCCATTCTCCACCTAACAGTCACAGGGTCCCTTAAAACGAAGTCAGATCCTGTCATCCCCCTGCCACAAGCCCTGCCGTAGCTCCCATCTCACTCGGAGGAAATGCCACTGTCCTTTCCCCGGCTCTGGCCATGGCCCTACCCAATGGGACCCCACCCTACTCCAGCCCCCACTCCCCCTTTCCCTCCTCTCCTTCCACTACCACGCCTCGCCTCCTTGCTGTTCCCGCACACCTGGCTCCGCCCTCTGCCTGCAGGGCGCTTCCCCCAGCCAGACATGCTGCTCCTTGGCCTCTCGCTCACGTGAGTGAGTGCCCACTCACTGCCCACTCCGCCCTGGGCCTTGCTGTTCCCCTTACTCTGGTCCTTTTCCTCCACGCAGCATTCGCCGCCATGTTCTAGAACCCCATGATCCATTGACTGTCTGTCTCCTCTCGCTGGATTGCAGCTCCATGGGGATCTCCAGGGCATCTCATCACTGCCGGATCCCTGCCCCTAAAACCTTTTTTGGCATCTAGTAGGCACGCAATAAACATTTGTCAAAAGAACGCGGCTTGGGAAAGAAGCCCCAAGGGTGAGTCCTTTGGGACACGGGAGCAAGCTTTCCACAAGCTGTGGGATAGGAGACTTCCAGCCGCATCCCCAGAGCTACCCGATCACCCCTCCTCCCACCACGGGGCCGCTATGCTCCTCACGCCCCGGCGCCGGGGCCGGTTCTCTGGCTCCATTGCTGGCCCGCAATGCCACAGAGCCCACAGGCTCTGCCCTCTCCTCCCAACTTTCCGCAGCTGCCCCCGTTCCCTCAAGAAGTCCCTTTTCCTCTCCAGGCCCCCTAGCCACTGTTCCTCTGCCCTCAGGGTCTTCCCTGTGCCTCCCCTGACCCCTCCCTTCTCTCCGTGTTCCCAGGTCTTGACCCCTCCCCTCCCCAGTCCCCCTAGTCCCTACTCCTCTCCCCTGGTGTCCCTAGATCTCGACCCTCCCCCTCACAGGCCCCCAGCTGCTATCTCTCTGCTCTGAGCTCCTGCCCCTCTCTGCTTGGTGCCCGCAAGTCCTTCCCCTCTGCTTGCTGTGCTCTCCCTGCCCCCCGCCACTGGCAAATGCCCAGGCTTTGGCTCTCACAGCCTCTGTGCGTTTCTGCCTGGCCTTTGTGCCACCTGCGGGCCCAGAGTCCCCAAGGGCTCTCCACACAGCCACTCACTAATTAGGTCAATTATGAGGTCAATTATCTAATCCTCTCCAATCCAGCTCTGCGTTGCTCCACACACTCGAGTCCATGGGCACTTTCAGGGGCTCCAGCAGCAGATGATCCGGCCCTCGCTCCTCCTCACGCAGAGGCCCCGGCCTGGCCTCCTGGCCCAGAAACGTCTGCCCATCGCAGAACTTTGAAAGGGGCAGAAAGCACTGAGTGGTGGCTAGGACAGCGATTCTTGAAAGCAACGCATGGGGAGCACATCCCCGAGCGACACTAGTGTCACTTTCCCAGTGATGTGACATCACTGAGATCAATCCTCAGTATCTGGATGTATGTGTGTATGTGTCTGTCTCAGGGATTGGGGGTGGATCCCAGCTAGCGATAAGAGGTGGGACAAGATGACCTCTAGAGCAAGGCTTCTTAATCTTTTTTTGAAGTCACGAGCCTCTCGAGTGTCTTGATAAAAGAAGCAGAGGGTGGCTACACACACCCACACCAGTTTACAATTTATTTTAAAGAATTGGTCTCCAACTGGGCCGGGCGCGGTGGCTCATGCCTGTAATCCCAGCACTCTGGGAGGCCGAGGTGGGAGGATCTCTTGACCGCAGGAGTTCGAGGCCAGCCTGAGCAAGAGCCAGACCCCGTCTCTACGAAAAAGTAGAAAACATAGCCGGGCGTTGGTGGTGCGCACCTGTAGTCCCAGCTACCCGGGAGGCTGAGGCAGGAGGATCGCTTCAGCCCAGGAGTTTGAGGTTGCTGTGAGCTAGGATGACTGCGCTCTAGCCGCGGTGACAGAGTGAGACTCTGTCTCAAAAACAAAACAAAAGAAACAAAAAATTGGTCTGCGGACTCCTGAGAAAGCTATCCAGAGATCTTGGCCATGAACTTGGATCCAGAACCTCTGATCCAATGGCTCTTCCCTGCACGGTGCCACCCGCTCTCAGGAAAGGCCACCCTTCAGGATGAACCCAAGAAATCCTCAACCTTTCCTGCCCTTTCCCAAAGCCTCAGTTTCTGCTTAGGGAGTATCTTGCCTGCCTTCCCAGTTGCCTGACAGCCGGTGCCAGGAAAGCCCAGCGCCCCTGTAGCTGCTAGGACAGGCAGAACTGCCTGGGGCCCTGGCGCCCATGATGGGTCTCTGCTGGAGCTCCCACCCCTGCCAGTCAGGGCTAGTGTGCGACAGAGGAGTGGGATCAGCGGGCCAGCTGGGAGGTGGCCACAGCCTATGGGCTGTCTGACCCACTAGGGGAGCCAAGGAGAAGGGGACTAGAGGAGGTATGGAAGAGGCCGGCAGAAGTGAGGAAATGAAAAAAGGGGAACAGGGAGCCCAGGGGCTGAAGGAGGAGGCAAGGGCCGGAGAAAGATGTGGAAGAGAATGAAAGCAAAGCAAACTCGCAGCGGGGAGACTGCATATATTGCCACGGACACCCCAGCACCAAGTCCAGCGTCCTCCATTGCACAGATGGGGAGGTCGAGGCCCCAGAGCGAGAAAGGGGCTTGCCCAAGACCCCAGTGCCTTTCCCTGGCAGGCCCCCACACCCAAGCCCAGACCAGCGCCGCCTCGCCTCAGCTGGGGGGCTCCGGGAGGGCAGGGGGCCAAGTGGGATGGGGCTGACAACCTCCAAATCTCTGTCTCACTGGCCCCAGAGATACCCATGACGATAATCATAACAGAGAAATTTTAACAACAACAATAGAGGATGGGGCAAATAAATTCTAGTTTACCCATAGTGTTGAATATTTTGTAACAAAAAGAACTTGTAGATTAAATTTAATATTGGAAAGTTATTACGATATGCGTTAAAAACCAGTGCATAAAATCGAAACAGTAAATACGTACAGGGAAAGAAGACCAGAAGGAGGAGATACACCAAAATGTTAACACTTGTTATCTCTGGCAGGGATGTTGCAAAGTATTGCTGTCTTCTTGTTGTATGTCTACATTTCCCGTATTTTCTTTAATAAGCATGTATTATTTTGTTATAAGAAAAAGCAGTAAAAAGTTAAGTGTAAAATTTCTTTCAAAATCTGTCTCCAGCTCAGACTTTTCTCCTGACCCCCAGGCTCCAAAACCTACTGTTGGTTGTCCCACTAGCCAGCCAGCCAGGCCCAGCGCCAGGAAACTGGGCCACAGGCTCCTCCCCTCCTCTGGCCCCTGCAATTTTAATTCCAAAATGTCTCTGGATTCCAGGCCCTTCTCTGCTTTCCCACAGCCACCCGCCAGCCTGAACCACTGCATATTCATCTGGCCTGGCCCCTCCACCCCACCTTCCTCACATTGCAAGCTGAGCAACTTTGTTACAAGTTTCTTCCAATCCTGCCTCTCCTACTTCCGAAACAAGATGGTGCTTCCCAAGTGCTCATCGGAAAAGACCTGATCTCCCAAGGAGGAGGACTGCACACGCGCACGCGCACACACACTCCCCCCCACCGCTGCTCCTACTTGGCAGAAGACCTGCCGTTAAGATGCACCTCATACCACTCTCCACGCACACGTGTCGATTCTTCACACGGCAATCCGTTTCTCCCCGTCCTCCCTCATTGCGTGTTGGTTTTATCTTTTCCCCCAGCTGGCCATAGGCTGATTCTTACACTTCGGGAGGGAACTCCACTAGTGCCCAGCCTCCTAATGGGGGCAACTCCAAAGGGCGGCAGGCGAGTCCCAAAGCAGGGCCTGGGTGTGAGGGACTGTGTCCTGGGACCGGCGAGCTCAGAATGTGTACACACACACAGCCCCTCCCTCAGCCCCTGGCTCCCCCCGCAGTGTGTGCCTCCACCCCCACGGTAGTGCACCTCCCTCAGCCCACAGCACCCCCACATCTTGCAGAGAAGACACGATCCCACCCATGTGCACATCCCGGCACAGAATGTGTGACCCCTGAAACCACTCTCCACTCCAAAAGGCCTCTGCCTAGCCCTTTCTTTAGTTGAGGACTTAGAGAATCGGGGTGCACGCCTGCAAACACACACACCCCCTTCACACCCTACGATATGCCCACATCACAAAGAATGTATCCCACCGTGTAGCCAGGTGAGACGCATTCCATGTGGTAGTGAAGGGTGTGGACACTGGGAGCCACACCGGCTGTCTACACAGCCTAGATCCAACGTATTCAAGCGGTGTGGCCTGGCCTTAAGTTATCTTACCTCTCTGAGCCTCAGGTTCCTCACTTGTAAAATCGGAATCACAGTAGTACCTACTTCATAGGGGCGTTGTGAAGATGAAATAAGTTCATGTGTGCCAAGTGCTTAGAACAGTGCCTGTCACAGAGTAAGTGCTATAGAGCGTTTGTTGTCATTATTGCACGTCATGCAAATGTATGCCTATCTACACACAACTCAGGACCTTTTTGCAAAAGTCATAGATGTGTGTGTGTGCACACTTGAGTGTGCAACCTTATAAATAAGTGATTACCTAAGTGGTATGATTTAGAAGGGACTACCCACACCTCCACCCATAATCAACACCACTGCCTGAAATACCACCAATATAGCATTTATCATTTGAGTCTTGAAGGCCATTCCTTTTCAACAATCCCCTATTAAAATGCACATACCCCTTGGGGGGTGTTAAGCCTTATCAACTAACACCTTAGTTGTCAGCTAACACCTTAGTTATCAGCTAACACCTTAGATACCAGTTAACACTTTAGTTGACAGCTAACACCTTAGTTGACAGCTAACACCTTAGTTGACAGCCAGCTGAGAGCAAGACCCCGCAGGACTGGCATTCGGAAGGAGGACAGGAATAGGAGAAATAGGGGGGCTTAATAGAGTCAAGAGGAAGGCACCCGGGCCAAAGCCCACCAAATTCCCAATGCTACCAATCTACTGCTGTCCTTCCAGATGATGTCACCAGGTGTGGGTGTAGGTAAGGAACAAGGAAAGGGAGATCATGTGCCAGGTGTTCCCCAAAGCAGCTGGTGACCGTTGGCACAGCCGGCCTGAGCCTTCCCGAGAAGGTGGATGGAGGTTGGGAGCTGGCATCTCTGTGCCCTGCTGCCTCTCCTGCAGTTCCTGTGCCTGCTCTATCCAACCCCCTCAGCCCCCGCCAGCCAGGGGCTAAACTAACAGAGTTCGGGGGAGGGAGTACAGGTACATGGGCTTGGCGACCTCTCCACCCCCAATTCCCACCACCCAGAACTGCTGCTCTGGAAGCCTAGGGCTGGTCTCTGATTGGGCCCTAAGGGGCCACTTCCCTCCCGTTGACCTTAGAGGTCAGCACTGCCAGCTCCTGCTCAGAGCCATCCGTGTCTCTGGCATCTATCATTCTATCCAAAGCCATTCCTGTTTCCTGCCTAGACCACTCCTGTGTGTAATGAAAGCCATAAGCTCATTAAGTGGGGGTGAAGAAGGACTTCCTTTGATTTGTCCTCAATTTACCTCCCTCAGGCTTCAAAGAGGCCTCCCACATCCACAGAGCTGAAGGTTGCATGACCAGAGTAGAGGCCACTGTGTTCACAATGCTTGCAGTTTGGAACATTTAAACTCAATTCATTTCCACCAATGCTGGAGATAGAGGATTCTTGGAATGTCAGAACTAGAAGAACATTCAGAGATCTAGTCCCACTACAGCCTCCCAACACCTGCCCATCATCCAGATTAGAAGACTGAGGCCCAAAGAAGTTATTAATCCCTTACCTGTGCACGCGCTGACAGAGCGGATAAGGCTCTTTCGCATGTTTTCCACGTGGAGTGCTCCGAACGATCCTGTAAGGGATGATAATTTTCCCCAGTTTAGAGGGAGGACCTTGAGGGTCAGAACTGCTTAAGGACATGCCCAGAGCCTCAGAGCAAGGATGCGGCAGGGGTGGACTCCAACACAAGCCTTCTTTGGATGGCGCTTTGTGGCAGGAGGGAATGGTGACAGCATGGGCTTTGAAGCCGAATAGACCTGGGACTGAGTCCCACTTATACCACTTCCCAGTTGTGTGGCCTTGGCCTCAGTGAGCCCCCTAAGCCTCAGTTTCCTCCTCTGCAAACTGAGGGGACCAACTACCACTCTCATGGGATTGCTGTCGGTATGAAGGGAGCTGACCTGTTGTAAAGTACTTATTCGTTCAGCCCGCAAATATTCAGTGAGCAACTACTATGTGCCAAGCACTATTCTGGGTCTTGGGGATACAGCAGTGAACAAACATAGGCAACAACTCCCACGTTTGTGGAGCTTACAGTCCAGGGTCACGGAGAAGCACATAAATAAATAAGCGAACAGGATAAATAGCTGGGGTGAGTGGTGGGCAGGAAATAAAGCAGGGGTGTAGGATAGAGCACGACTGGGCAGGAGGCGGGAGGGGACTTCAGATTGAGGTGATGTTTGAGCTGCGACCTGAGGACGGGAAGGAAGGCAAAGTGTTGGGCAGAGGGAGGGGCAAGCTCGAAGGCAGCACAGTGAAAACTCTGATGCTTTCCGCGTGCATCTCTTGCTCTGAGACTCCATTCCACTGAGCTCCAGACAACTGGACACCTCTGCTTGGATATCTAATGGGATCTGGAACTTACCATAGCCAAAGCAGAGCTCTCGCTTTCCCTACAAACCTTCTGTCCCCCATTTTTCCCCAGCTCAGTCAACGGCATCACTATCCACCCGGTGCTCTGGCCCCAAACCTAGGTGTTACCCTTGAATCTTTCTTTTTCATCTCCCATATCTCACCCATCTGCAAATCCATTTGCTCTTCCCCCAAATTATATCCTAATCCATCCACTCCTCAGCGCCTCCCCCTCCACCCCCTTCTGTTCAGATTACGGAAGGAGTCTCCCAACAGGCCTCCGTCGCTGACCCCCCCCAGTCTATTCTCCACGCACAGACCGGAGTGACTTTTCTCTTTAAAAAAAATCAAATGCAAATCAGATCCAGTCACTGTCTTGCTTAATCCCTGTCTACCCCCCACTGGTCTCTTGTCTCACTGAGAATGAAGCCCAGAGCCCATGGCTCGCTCACAGGCCCTGCCTGCCTCTCTGCTCAGCCCTTACCAGTCCCGCCTCGCCCCTCAGCTGCGACCCCACCAACCCACAGCGCTCTTGGCGTGTAGTAAGCCTTTGGAAGAGGGTGGGTAGAGAACAAGGCAAGTGCAGGCAGGCAGGGAGGGGAAAGGAGCAGAGACCCTGGCACTCGGACACAAGGGGATGGCTGAAGCCGCAGTCTCTGGCCTGGGGGAGCCCAGGGGCGGCCTCTGTAGCCCCCGCCTCTCCCGACAGAAGAAAGAGGCCTCCCCTTCCTGGTCCAGCCTCGCATGCCCACTCCTCCTCCACACGGAGGGAGAGAGAACTGAGGCTGCACGAGTGGGAGGGTTTGCCAACGGGAGATATTGGAAGGGGCAGAGGAGGAGTCTGAGGGACTGTGGGGCAGCCTGGGAACCGGCAGAGAGGCGGGAGGACCAGGAGAGCACAGTTCGAGGGAAGCCAGAAAAGAGCTCTGCAAGGAGAGGCCGCAGAGCTTGTCAGGACGCCGGGTGAGTATTGTCAAGGCCCAGGGGTCAGGGGAGGAGATGACCTTCAGTCACCCAGACACCACTGGTTTCGCAGTGACAGCAGGGAATGGGAGGCAGCCGGACCAGGGGACAGTGAGCAGAGCTGCCTGTTCAAGAGGCCTGGGTGCGGGAGGGTAGGCCAGCTAGCGGTCGGGGGGCGAGGGGCTAAGCGGTAGAGGAGAGGAGGTTTTCAGCAGAGGGGAGGTAACCACTGGGGCGTGCTCCCTGGGGAAGGGCTGGTTGGTCTTGGGAGGGTGGGGGTGGGAAGGGAGAGGGGAAGGGGCTCCAGGCTGTGGTTGTCAACGTCCTGCTGTACCCCGTCATGGCCCTGCCTGTCACTGCCCTGCCTTGACGTGCTTTACCCACAAAGGACGAAATGCCCAAAGCTGCTCTCCAGCTCTGGCATGTGAGGGATGTGAGGGGTGACTGGGGGAGGACAGTGAAGTAGGGTGCTGAAACCACCCCTTTCCTCTGCCCTGGGGCCTCTGGGAAGCCCCCCCACCATGCTGGGCTCAGGTGGCAGTGAGGAGACTAGTGGAGCCCATACCTGGGCTGGCCTCTTTCCCTGGCTGCCTCGCCAGATTCCCTAATGACCAGATCATCGCTTCAACTGCCAACCCCTGTGCCCACAGCCTTAACTCACAGCCCTGCCTCAGCGTGCAGCGGGGAGGAGCCTGGCCTGCGACTGGGACACCGTCAGGAATGCCACCTCTAACCCAAGCTCCATGGCCCCGTGCTGCTCAAGGCCCTCAGGCTCTGTGGCAGGACTTGTGCGCATACATGAGCATCCACAACTAGTGCCCCCCAAGATCTGATGAGCAAAGAGATCTTCTCATGCCCTTTTCACAGTTGAAGAAACAAAACTTAAAGAGATACCATCAATTGCCCAAGACCACCCAGAGCCATTCACCGAGGGAAAAAATTCCCCAGGAATTGTCAGTCCTAGATCTTAGAGAGTGTGTCCAGAGGCAACGGTCACTGAAGAAGGGAGGCCACTGTGGGCAACGTGGTGCAGCATCTCCCAATCAAATGCGAAAACAGAGGGCCTGGCAGCAAGAGCAACTTGCTCGTGGTCACAGGTGAATCAAAGTCACAATCCGTGTCCCCTGACTCCCGGGCCACGGAGGAGGCAGGGTATATGAGGGAAGAGCCAAGAACGCACCAGACTCCGTGGTCTTGGAGAGAAGGGCCATATCTGTCTGTTGAACGTCCTGATAAAATGCCCGGTGCAAGAGTCAGGGCTCAGAAAACATGCATGGGATGGACGGCTGGAAGAATGGCTAGAGCTTGGATGGAAAGCTGAACTTCCAGCACAGAGGAGGCACCATCCACGAGCCTCTCCGCCTCCTCCCCAGTGATCACTCTGGGAATGTCCCCAAAGCCCCTCTTGACTGAGCCGATGAAGCAGACACCCCACCGCCACACACACACGCAGACCCGCGCGCTGGCACCCTACTGCCCTCTTCAGCTGGAGAGGCCGGGAAGCGATGCCGTGCTCACAGGGGACGGCTCTGTGGCTGGGGCTGGCACACCCAGGGCTGCCTGGATTCCAGGCCCCAGGCCCTGCTCAATTCTCTGGGGCCTGCTCTCCTTCCCACTTTCCCTTTCGCCCACCTTACCTGCCCCTCCCACCCTCTGGCACGTGCTCGGGCAGGGGCTTGTGCCCGCTGAGAAACAGGGAGCCGCAGGAACGTGTCCTTTCACATACTCACACATGGGCACCAGCCCACGTCCCAGCGCGCGCACTCTCTCTCTCCCTCACACGCACGCACACACGCATGCACACACACGCACGCACACACACACGCACCCCCGGCTACACGCACTCATGCGTATGCCACTATATACGCACACTGGCACAGGTACACACCACTGCACACAAACAGATCTACGGCAGAGATGGAAACCCATTCAGGGCCAGCCTGTGGGGTCACTGTCCTGCATGGATCTGTCTTTGCTGGGGTGGGAAAGATAAGAAAGGGTGGAGGCTGGCCAGGACCGTGAATGTAACCGTGTCTCCTGTGCTTGCAAAAGGCTCTAGGGTCCAAAGAACTCGAGCCAGGGTTTGGACCTCATTCCCCTTGGCTCCCTCATGCCTCGGCCTCTCTGTTGGGCATCTTGCCAAAGCTCAGCCGCCTGCCCAGTCCCCAGCCTAGGTCTCTGGCCAGGCTCTGCCCTGCCCAGTCTTCTGGGTGCCAAACATGAGCGAGTGCAGCGCAGAGCCTCTGAGGCTTGCCCTGAAGAGAAGGCAGGAGGTGCCCCCAAAGAGGAAGCCATGCTTCCCCACCTTACACTGACAGGTCCGGCCTGGATCCTGCTGACATGACGGGACGTGAGAAAAGAAGAGGCGCTGGGGCCACCAGAGCTGCAGGTAAGCAGCAGGAGGTATCTTCTGGCCCTTGCTCTGCCGAGCCCCCCCACAGACTCCCCAAGACCCTCACTGCCCCGCTGCTTGTCTCCCCCATCCTGCCTCTCCTCCCTTCACCATCCCTCTCCTGATCCTCTCATGAAAAATGGATGGAGCTTTTATTAAACTGTTTTCTCTTCAAAGGAGGTTTCAATTTTTAATGCCTTGCCAGGGCGGGGGAGACAGACTGGCCCAGACAGACCGTGGGGAGGGGGCAGAGAGGTCTGAGTGTGGGAGGGGCTGGGGAAGGGGAGCTCCTGGCCCGCCTGAGGGTCAGGGAAGTGGGAAACAGGAGAAGAGATACCTGCCAAGAGAGGTCTTTCAGTCTTTGGGCTGGAAATACTTTCCTGGGCTGGACACAGCCCCTCCCTTCTGCCTCTGCTCTCCCCCTAGGACTGGGAGGTCTTCAAGGGCAGTGGAACGTGGAACGGCTTGGATTGAACACCTACTGTGTGGCAGGCCTGGTACTGGCCATTGACTAGTCACTCTAGCTCACTGACAGGAGGCCGTAAGACAGAGTGGAAAAAAAAGACTCCGGAGTCAGCCTGCCTGTCTTCTGACCTCATTGTTTGCTTGCTGTGGGACGCTGAGCAGATCACTCAGTCCCTGTGAGCCCATCTGCCCAGTGTTCTGGGTGCCAAGCATGTGGCCAGGGCTCAAGTGACAAGCCTCATCTTACCCAACCTGGGAAGCTGCTCTGCCAGGCAGGCGGGCTCGCAGGCCAGGGGTCTAGTAGCACCTGTCTTGTGGGGCTGCTGCGAGGGCTCAGTGGGACTGTGTGCGCAGTGCACGCGCATGTGCCACTTAGTGGGCCCACAGTGTGCGCTCGCGGCGACGGTGTGCTAGCCATGTCCGCATCTTGCAGACGATGAGCCTCAGTCTCCAGGAAGTTAAGGGCTGAGTTTCAAAGTCGCAGGATCACTAAATGGTGGAGCCAGAATTTGGACTCATTCTTTCTGGCTCAAGAGCCTAAGCTCATGCCCATACATCACACTGCCTCTCAGAGGGTAGAATTCTGCCTTTTTGAGCACCCCCCACAGCTGGCACGTAGTTGGCACTTAGAAAGCAAGCCCTGAGTAATTGTTCCTGTTATGTTAAATTTGCCTGTCTTATCCCAACCTAGTTTCAATTTACTGTGTGTCCCCTGGTGACTGAGACTGAGTCCTCCACCTCCTTTCCCTGGTTCTT
Source organism: Propithecus coquereli (assembly GCF_000956105.1). Lineage (NCBI taxonomy): Eukaryota > Metazoa > Chordata > Mammalia > Primates > Indriidae > Propithecus > Propithecus coquereli. The sequence continues at coordinate 3,446,098 of NW_012133970.1, forward strand.
TTGGAAGATGAAGCCAGTGGAGTAAGGGGAGGCATGGCAGGACCACAGTTATTAGCGGAGAATGTAAGCGCCCAGGAGGACCAGAGAGCCAAGGAAGGGAGGGGCCGTGTCCAGCCCAGGAAAGTGTAAGCCCATAGTCCCAACCCCAAAGTGGCCATCATGCCCATCACGGTGTTAAGGACATGGTTTGGTTCTGCATTTTGAGTGTGTGCTTTCATACTATTTATTGTGGGTTTATGTTTGCTAAGTGCAGAAATAATACACGGTAATTGTAGAAAATTTGGAAAATACAGAAAAATCCATAAAAGAAGAAGAAATCTACTTTGAATTCACAATGGCTTATGGGGCTGATTTTGCCTCGATTGGTTCACACGCGTCTTCTTTGAATTCTGAAGCTAGAGGCTCAAGTTCAAGATGGATTCCATGGTGCATGCATGCGAAGAAAGGAAGCAAAGAATTAAATTCCACCGTGGAACCAGCAGCGGCCTAGGCACCTCCAGCGAGAATGAGATGAGGACCTTTGATCTGGTCTGGCTCCAGGTGAAATGGTAAAAGAAGAGTTGGTTCTAAATGATACACTAGAGAAAAACTATTAAATAATACTCCTCCTAGTCACTGAATTTTCAGGTATTGGTGATTTTGATGCACCATGAGGATGGTTTAACAAATCTCTTTTCTCAACTTCAAGCATTTTTAGTGCATTATTCATATTGAGAGAAGGAGTTAGTTGAGGGTGGTTATCTCTAATTTATTTAAATACCAATTTTTCCTGTTCAGCTGTACCGGGGACAGTCGTTTCATTTTGGTAGAAGGATCAATGCGTGCAAGGCCAATGGGGCAACTGCTGTGGGCCCAGAATCCTCACCACTGCCACCGCAGTGACAGCCTCCAGCCTGTTTTTGAAGGACAGCCAGGGTTGGAAGCAAACCCCGCGGCAGCAGTAGGTAGAGTGTGACAAACAATATGCCCTGGTTCTTTTCAGTGACCTCAGAGACTTCCCTCACACCCCACCTCGTGTCCCATGTGTGTGAACATTATGCCAACTGGCATTTTCGTCACCAATATTTTCAAGCACCATTACACCGGCAAAGCTCAGCCTGAGCTTGTCCCTGAAACTACCCATCACTTCAATTCTGACAGTAAGTGGCATCCCCAATGGTGGCAAATGATTACCATGGCACAGTTGAAAAAATGCTAAGCAAAAGCTGCTTACATCGAAAAGGGGTGTACATTAAAATTGATGAGAACATGGGCTAAAGATAAAGTTGGTTTCACTGGCAAAAAAATCAATTTAAAAAACTTAAAGGCAAATCACTCGAAAAGCAGATGGTATTGCATTTAAAGGTTGCATATTCATCCTAGGTTGCACAAACTTACAGAAGCTGGAAACAGCAGATGGAAATATTTCAGTTGCAACCCATTTGCTTTTTTGGACAACTTACTTAGAACTGCAGGTAAAATTTCAAAGTTCACGACAACATTGCTGAAGAACCAGAGCAGGAAGAATGAATTGAAAATGAATTCCAAAATTATTCTCCCCCAAAATAAAAATTTTTAAATCCAGAAAGCAGACAAACATGCTCAGAAACCACAAAAAAACTTCTCCATAGTGCATGAAAATTGCTATTGCATGGAAAACCATTGACTAGAAATTTAATATTTATTTTCAACCAATTTATAATTTCAATTCATTTGCTATTTTCACTGATTTTTGACAGGTTTGTTTGTGACACACTACCAAATCCTCAGAGATCTCACAGCCTTGGGTCTTGGATGGGGCGGTACGGAATTTGTGAACAGACACTACATCAGGAAGCGCACAGAACTCCTCCTAGCTCTGTACCTGTGATCCAAGCACTCCCCTCTCTGAGCCCCAGCTTCCTTTTCTGTGACATGGGGGAATGACTCATTCCAGGTCGTTTCCAGGGCTACTGCAAGGACCACGTGAAACCAAGGAGGATTAAGAAAGTGCGCTCAGGAATCAGGAATCAGTCTGCAGGAATCAGTCTGCGTGGCTCTGCCACCTAGAATCAGTTTACTTAACCTTCTTGGGCCTCATTTTCTCCATTTACAAAATGTGACCGTATCTTCCTCGGTGGCATCTTGACATCTTAGGTGGAAAGTGTCTCGCACATAGTAAATTTTTAATAAATGTTACTTGTCATTATGGGTAGAAAAGTCTGCTTTGGAGGATTGTGAGGCACTGTCATTATTTTCAGAACTGCCCCCATTCCCAGACAGTCTAAGAGTTGGGGGAAGGCGGGGACTGGACCTTACCCGTCTAGGTATCTGTCTCTGAACAGAGAAACAGTGGTCAGCGTGACATGAAGCTTTCGATTCCTTCTCCCTCAGCACGCTCCGGCTGGCTGGATCTCTTCAAAAGATCGGAACGAGACCATGTGGTCCTCAAGAACAGAAAGAGGACTGACAAATTTGTAATGGAGATATCCGAGGCATACAGCTCTGCCACTCCTACAGCCCCTGTGCGCCCTGAGCCTCACCCCTACAGATTGCGACAGGAAGAGCCCTGGGCCAGGCTGCAGGAGCTCTGGACTTGCTCCTGGCCTCGGTGACACCTGAAGACATGAGGAGACATGAGGAAATGGGGAGGGGACTCACCTGACTAGAGAGCGCTTCTCGACCTTGGGGTGCAGTGCACAGACCTTCCCTTGGTAACACGCTAACTCCAGCAGAAGCGGCCTTTGAGAAGCGGTGAACAACTCCGACTCCCGCCCGGGTCTGCGCGGCCCCCACCTGAAAAGCATCTTCAGATCTTAACGCAGACTATGAAAATGGCTTGTGAACTACAGCTGTCTTTACAAGTGTAAGAAAAGCTGTGTTTAGATTGCCATTGAAATAAGAACATAAAAAGTTCAATTCACAAAGAACGCGTGGCCCTGAGACCCCCAAGATCGCACAAAGGTTGAGAATCACTGGCCCAGATGTTTGCCAGCGTGCTCCAGGCTGCAGCCTACTTTGTGGTCTATTGGCTGTGTGTATACCTTATGTCTCGGGGACCCAGATATCCCCCATCTCCCTGCCCCTCCTTGCTTCCCTGCTAGGTACCCTGAAGCAGGCACGTGGCTGGAGTGGAAGACAGGCCTGGGCAGGAGTCAGCCTGAGGCCCCGCCTTTCACCCTCCACTGGGGTGGGGTCATGTCCCCTGGGCCAACCCTAGGGGAGCCCTCATATCCAGTGGAGAGGGGACTCAGCCTGAACCTTCTGCTGCCCCCAGATTCACCTCTAGGTATCTCCTAGAAAATGGCCTTTGGGTCCCTAGAGCCCTTTCAGCCTTCTTGGGCACCCCGTCCTTCCTGGCCGAGTGAACTCACCTGGAGGAGAGGGAACTTGTTCTACAGGTGCTACTGACAGGGGTGAGAGGGTGTGGGGTGGGGTGGGCAGGAAGCCAAGGATGGCCATCTCTCTAGCCCCTCCTTTTCCCCCCGGAGAGGCTGCTGTGGACAGGGGGAGCCCGGAACCAGCGCAGGGGGCAGGGTGGGAGGATCCAAGGGAGGCACTGCGTGCCGGAGAAGACCTCCATGCGGCATCTGCCAGGGACTGGCAGCTGCATGACCTCACCTCCCTGATGTCAGTCTACTCATTGAGAAGCGGGCGGGATCCTTGTTTTTGAGAGGCTCGGAGGAGGTCATGGGAGAGAAGGCCCTTTGGAAACTGTAAAGCACTGAGCCTTGAGCACGCGTGTGCATGTACGTGGAAGCCCGCACCCCAGCGTGCTGTGGGGCCTCTCCTCTCCTGGAGGTACCCAGTGCTTGCACTGGAGCATGCGACAGGATCCCTGGAGGGCTTACTAAAACAGACTGTTGGGCCTCACTCCCAGCCTCTGATTCAGTAGCACTGGGGTGGAGCCCAAGATTTTGCATTTCTGACAAGTTCCCAGGTGATGCTGATGCTGCCGGTTCGGAGAACCACTGCCTTACAGCCTGCAAAGGCTTTCGCATCTACCGTGGTACCGTGCCTTGCTAGGTGCGTTGTTCTTCCTAGAACAGGGGGCTAAGGAGATCTGGACACGAGGTCTGAACCACAGGGGTCTGGCAGAGAGATCTCTTAGACAGCACTGCTCGCCAGGCAGCCCCTGTGAAGAGCATGAAAGAGCCACTGAGAGTTAGCTAGGAACCCCTCCCAACACACACGCCTTCAGCTACACTCGACACACACACACACACACACACACACACACTCGTCTCACACCTGTCTAACCAAGAGGCTAAATATAGACTCATGAGCAAAACTGCCAAAACCAGCCAGCTCCCCACTTCCTAACGTGTGGCCTTAGACAAGTCACTTAACCTCTCTGTGCTTCAGTTTCCTCATCAGTGAAAATAGGGTTGTTGGGAGACTCAACGAGAGAACAAATGGAGATCTCTTGGAAGAACGCTAAATGCAGCTATTAGTATAGTTTCTTCTGCAGTGGCCTCCGGACTCCCAAAGGAAGCCTCAGTTGGAAAAAAGGGCAAGCCAGGGGCCATAACTATTAATAGATGCACCCGGGTCAAAACAGCTCCCTGGCTCAACCGTGACCCACTTGGGAGGCAGGGGACCTAGACCTTAGTGCAAGGAGTGTTGCCAACTCACCGCCGTGTGCCCTTGGAACAGTCCCCAGCCCTCTCCCGGCCTCGGCATCCCCATCTGCTCCCTTCCAGCTCTGCCACACTGTGGGTTCACGCCCAGTGGTGCATGGCAGAGGCGACAGCCACAATGCCGCAGGCCCAGTGCATGGCCCATTTTCATCCTTATTGGAGCTGAGAGGCGCTGCTCACCCTCCCCCTGAACAAGAGACTCTCAGTGACTCTCCTGCCACCTTCTACTGGGTCCTCTACTGTGGGGAGCCCTGGGGCTGCCGGGGCCTGGGAAGGGATGCCAGGGAGGAGATGTGGGACCAGCCTTTTAACTCCGGGCCCTGCCTATCCCACTACAAAGCACCATTGTGTCCTCATCTCACTGCAGCCCTGGGAGGTGGGCAGCACACGCGAAAGTGCAGGCTTCTCGCCCAGGGTACCGGAACCCAAACCCACGGCAGTCAGGTCCCCAGTCTACTGCCGCGGGCTGTGGACATTCATGGGAGTCAGACATGGGAAGAGGCCCCACACCGCCTCTGCTTTCTCTCGTCAAGCTTTTGCTTCGGTGTCACCTTTCTCAGTAAGGCCTCAAGCAAGCAGCCCCTGCAATCCCAATTCTCCTTCCTATGCTCTTTTCTCTTTTTCTGTAGCTCTTATTGCCTTCCGAAGTGATACATACATTACTTATTTGTTATGTTTATTGTTTGTTGCTTGTCTCCCTCCACTGGAACGCAGCTCTCTATGGGCAGGGAGCTTTGTCCACATTGTTCGTTGCAATATCCCTCATGCCTAGAACACTGCCAGGTGCCTAACAGGTGCTTGCTCTGAATGGTCTGAATGCTGGTGTCCCCGCCAAATTCTTATGTTGAAATCTTCACTCCCAAGGTGATGGTATTAGGAGCTGGGGCCTTTGGGAGGTGATTAGGATTAGCATCCTTATAAAAGAGGCCTGAGAGAGACCCCTTGTCCCTTCCATCATGTGAGGACACAGCAAGAAGACACCATCTACGAACTAGGAAATGGGCCATCACTGGAGTCTGAATCTGCTGGTCCCTTGATCTTGGATTTCTAGACTGCAGAACTGTGAGAAATAAATTTCTGTTGTTTATAAGCTACTGAGTTTATGGTATTTTTATAGCAGCCCAAGTGGACTAAGATGGTGCTCAATAGATATTTGTCGAGGGAGCAACACATATGACAGTGGCTCAGAACAGGGTGGTGGCGTGATGGCAGTGGAAACTGCCCCTTAGCTGGCCTCCTTGTCTCTGCCCTCCGCGCTTCTCTGAGCGCAGGCATGACTTTCCAAAATGCAAAGCCGACCAGGTCCCTCCCGTGCCTCAAACCTTTCCAGGGCTGCCATCTGCCGTGTGATCAACTGCAAACGCCTTGGCCCTTCAAGATTTGGCCTCCTTACCCTTCCAGCTTCATCTCTTGGGCCACCAACGCCCCCCAGCCTGCCAACCGGAAAGGGTTACTTGCAGCATTTCTGACGTGCCTGCCTTTGTGCCTTTGCCCGTGTGGTTCTGTCTGCCCTTGGCACCTCCGTCTGCAGCCCAGCAAACTCTTGCTCATCCTCTACCCTTTGCTAAACTCTCCCTCTTGGAAGCCTTTCCTTTCCTAATGAGATGATGACTGCAAGCATTTCCTGAATCTCTCTGACCTGCTCCCCACCCCGACCGCCTCAGTATCTCCCAAACCCCTGAAGAGGCCTTGGTTCCAGCGCATCTGTATTGTGACCTGTAGTCTTTGTGTTTGTCTCAGTGAGTCAGGATCCCCTTGAGGGCGGGGACCCACCATGTGCTAGTGATCTCTGTGTCCCCAGCACCCAGCCACATAGGAATTGCATGACGGACGCACGCATGAATGAACGGGAGTCCACAATGGCATTAATGAACAGCCACAAGTGTCTCGATTTTCAAAAGCCCTATGGGACAACGAATGTTTCCTTATGGTAAGATTGCACTGGCTAAGACATCAAGTTCTTTTGCCCTGGGCTAGAATTATATCACCTTGATGAGGCAACCCTGGTTATCTTATAGAGAAACCAATCGTATCTTCCATCTCGCTGTCTGCCTTCTATGCCTGTCATACCTGCCTGTATCTGTTTATCTCGTCTACCATCTGTGCACGCTTCCCCTAGACTCCTGCCCGCCTGCCTGTCGCGGATGGTGGGGGCAGCACGGCCCAGCGAGGGGCAGCCTTGGACTCTGATCCACCGGGCTGTAGGACCTTGTGCAAGTAACTTAACCTCTCTGAACCCCAGTTCTCGCATCTGTAAAAGGAGGAGGATAACAATGGCCCCTTCCTTATGGGGCTGTTCTGAGTGGCAACAAACCCCATTCGCTCAGTGATGGCGGCTCTGACAACAATCATTTATATCGCGGCTATTCATCAAAGAATTGGGGACAACTGAACACAAGCCATAAAGTACAACAGGCTAAAGTATGAATTTGAGAGAAATCAAGATAAAGAAAAATAAGATTAGTAAAGTAATGAAGCCAGGTGTTCGGTTGACATATGCCCCAAATGCCTTCTCCGGAATTCTACACAGTTACTAGAGCCTACGTTTGGCTCTCAGCTCCCCTGGTAGCCACACAAAAGAGGGAAACACCATCAATTATTCCCTTGGCCCTTCACAGAGAGGACCCTGGGGGAAGCGACCATACAGTGTCCTCAACAACATCCCTGCAGTGAGTACTGGGTTGACATTTTCACAATGTTCCCTCCAACCATCTACTACAAGGACCTGTGGCAATTCTCCAAGAACAACGATAATAATAGCCACCGCTTACTATGTGTTAGGCATTGAATCCCCCAAATAAACCCCAGAGATGAGCACTGTTATTAGCCCCCCTTTACAGAGGAGGAAACTGAGAGTCAGGTGAAATCACTTGCCCAAGGACGCACAGGGAGGAAGTGGTAGGGCCGGAGGCAAACCCAGGTCTGTCACCAAAGCCTGGATTCATAACCACTGCACTGTCCTGCCTCCTGTAAGGTGACAGTGCTGTGGTTCCTATACCCAGCCCTCTGATGAGCTACCTTAGGCAAAGGAGAATGCAAGACTCCAGGAGACAGGCTGACGGTCTGCCCTGCGGGCAGTCTACCATAAAGATGATCTCTCCCAACTGAGCTACTGTTGAAGCCGGGGTGTCAGGGCCTTCAAGGCTGAGTTCTCTGGAGTGAGATCTTGGGCATCCAAGCAGTTGGGAGTTGCTGCGGGATGCAGGGCCGAGCCGCAGCCAAGCAGAGGGAAGGGCTTAGATGGACCAAGAAGGCCCAAGGCTGATTTTCACAGAAGGACCCGGAGGGGTACCCCTGGATGAGGCAGTCGTCCCCTGCAAACAGTTCTGAATCCCCTCCAATGTGCCAAAGTTCTCCGCCGTCAAGTCAGGCCCACAGCCATTTCTGTCTGGAATGCTTTCAAAGCAGGCGTTACCAATTGCCACTGTGGCCATTTAAAAACTCTCAATAAAACACCCCTAGAACATCTAATTTAGGCAATATAGCTTCCTGGTGAACCCTCCAAGATGAATTAGTCGCAAATTGCACCCCCAGGTAACTGAATGATTGGACCTGCTGTATTAAATTGTTGGAGAGAAACCAACTGAACGCTGGGGGCCGTCTGCCAACACTGATGATCTAGGTTTGCGGGTAGTTGATCTTAAGTCCTGCTTTCTGACAATAACTGGGCAGTAGGATCAATTGGCCGTTGCAGTCAGTCCTAGAGCATGACAATAAAACCATATCAACATCAGAAAGAAAAGTACCGATCTTTCTAGTCTCACCTGCAGGGGGCCCAGCGCAGGCATCCGGTTTGCCCAGAAGTCGCATGGAGTTATTCAAACTCAAGCTAAGAAGAAGCAGGAGGCGGGGGAGAAGGCAAAATCCATACACCTCTTAAATGTGGTATCTGATTTCCCAGGGGACTGGCCTTTCCTGCTAACCCTGCTTTATATTTTTTCAATGCAGAATGTTTGGAAGACAAGCTGCTTCAGAGCCTTGGTATCAGGGTGTGGGGAGGAGAGGAATGGGGAGGAATCGTTCAAAAGGACAGTCCCAGCCGGCCAAATGGTTAAGGACCACTGGCCCAGGACACCGCTAAGGTCCCATCTAGCTTCATGAGGGTGGTCACACCTGAAGCGACCCCAACCCTGCCTGCCCCACCGCCCCCCACTAACCCCACCTCTCCAGGTGCTGATTTTGAACACGCCAGCTTTAGAGATGGGATTAAAATAAACACCAGAAGAGGCAGCATTTGTGGGGAGGGTTAGCGGGAGGAGGGTCATTCCAAGTTGAGGGAACTGCGGAAGCAATGGCTTGGAAGCAGGTAAGTCTGCTTGGTGTTCTGGAAGCATTCGGTTCTCAAGGTGCATCATAGTGTGGGGGCGGAGAGGGCCTTGAGTGAATTTTGACTTTGTCCTGTAAGTACCGGGGAGTCAGAGACTGCAGGGAGGCAAAACGACAGGGTGGTTAAGAGGCCAAATCTGGAGACTATGTGGTTCAAATGCTTGTTCTGCAAGTTGCATACTAGTGCTGTGCCTCAATATAGTCACCTGTGAGATGGGAGTGACAGCAGGAATACTTACCACGTAAAACTGTTGTGGAGCTGAACTGGCCTATCACACATATCAAGTGCTAAGAGCAGCGCCTGGTGCATAGTAAGCGCTCACTTGGCGTTGGCTCCTCTCGTTTTTGGCGGGGTGGATAATGATGTTGAGCGCATGCTCCACTCCAGGACTGGGTGTTAGTGCTTTGCAGGTGTGTTCTCAGTTAATCCTCGCAACCCTTGAGATGGGTATGACCCCCTATCCCCATTCCCAGATGAGGAAGCTGAGGCACAGAGGAGCTAAGTAACTGCCCTGGCTCTGGAGTTTAAGGTGAGCTCGGCTTCAGTGTACAGGAGATGAATTAGAGGCAGCATGAGGCAGGGCAGCGCTGCAGTGAGGTGGAGGCAGGGATTGGAGTGAAAGGCGGGGAGGGCCTGGATGTTAAGGGCAATGGCGGGGAGAAAGCAAGACAGAAGGGACGGGAGACACTTGGGCCTCTGCTCCCCCAGGCAGGGCTCCAGATCTTGCAAGGCCCGTCTGGGTCTCCATTCACCTTGAGGTGGTTGCGCCCCAGAAGCCTCATGGCTCCCTACAAAACACAGCTGGTCTTGGATCTCACGAAGAGGCAGGACATGAGGACTGAGCAGCTGTGCGTTTTAGCCCTCTAGCCAGGACAGTTCCAGACAGGTGATGGTACAGATGGGAAGGATGGTTGGAGCCAGGGGCACCTGCCTGAGTTCGAGTCCTAGTTAGTCTCTTCATCCAGGGCCCTCAGTTTACCTAGCTAGGAATTGGGGAGATGGCCGTAGGGTGTTTCTGAAGGAGTTGAGCAAGGAGCATACCAGGGGAGGGGAGAGCAAGTTGAGAGGCCAAAGCAAGAGCCGGCTGGAGGAGTCAGGGGCGGGGAGAGACAATCCCTGCCCTGCCCCTTGTCAGCAAATCCACACCGGGGTCTGACTGCCAGGCACTGACAGAGCCTGTGCCCCACCACTGTGGGGCAGTGAGAACAGGGGAGGATCATGCCCCTGAAATCCAGGGGCCTGCCTTCCTCCCGGCTGCTGAGGAGCATGGTGGGACGGGAAGGAGCTCGGCCAGTGTGCCAAGCACAGTAGGGAAGGGGTGGCTGAAGGCAAACCGTTTCTGGCCACCAGCAGCAGCCACAGCCCCTTTCCCTGCCGTCCCCACCCCCGCCCCAGTAGAGACCATTTTCCGCCCAGGCTCCTGGGTGAAGACTGAACAAACACAAGCAGCTGGGCCCTGTCTGGGGTGTCTTTGGGTTCGGTCGGAGGACGGGTGTCTGGCAGCCCGTTGCATGCAGGTGTGATGGGAACGTCGCTTGCTCAGAGTCGTCCACACTGTGGCGAATCAAAGGCATTTTCATCTTCTGAGCGTCAGGAGATCTGGGGCTGAGTCCCACATTTACGCCCTTCCCGTATGAACGTCGAGAAGGTCTTTTCTCCTCTCTGGGCTGTGGGATTCCACTAGAAGTTCTTGGCACATCCTTGCCCCAAACCCATCTTCCCCTTGGAAGCCTGGAAGTCTGGGTGTCACGGGCACTGGCTCTGGGACATATCAGCAGGTCCCATCTTAATTCACGTGACCAGGGACTAAAACTGTCCTCGGGAGATCAGGGCAGGGTGTGGGGAGAAGAAAAGCCTTGGAAGCACGAAATCCTGGGTTTGAAATCCCAGCTTTGTTGCTGAAAGACCGTGCGCCCCTGTCCACGAACAGAAATAATACAACCTCTCTCGCAGAAGGATGGCGATGAGGAGCTGAGGAGATGATAAGCTTCGAGTGCCCTCCCTGCTCAGCCCCCTGTGCCCCAGCACAAAATGCTCCCACGCCAAAGAGCCAATCTGGCAAAGAAGGGGACAATAATGGCCAGAGGGCTGACCAGGACTGAGGAGGTGACTTCCACCTCAACAGAGGGCAGAGTGCAAAGCAGAGGCCTCGGATGCGGGTGGAGGGCAGACGGAGGGCTCAGGAAGAGATGGCGGAGGAAAAGGGGACCTCTGAATGGAAAGGAAGGGAAAGGGAGGCAGGAGAAAGGAAGTTTATTATTCTTCCTGCAGACCAATCAGGGGGCTCCTGGAGTGTCGAATTCCAGCTCCTGCAGCCAGATGTGACCTGTTCCTGTTATCATGGAATATTAATCAGAGGGGCCCTTGGGTAATTGGGGAGTTTTGATTAGAGAAATAGCCCTTACAATAATAAGCATGTGGGAGCCTGGGGAAACCACCCCCAGCCCGGACGCCCACCTCTTGGCTCCGTGTGCCGGAGCTCAGGGACCCACACCGAGGAGGTAGCCAGTGCAGAGCGGGGGATGGTGCCAGAGCTTGTGTCGGGACCAGGGCTGGATCTTGGGGGCTGGGGGCAGGGCGCAGGGCTAGGTGGCTAAGAGTGAGACAGGAGACCAGGGGTCCGAGGGCCTGGGGCTGGCCTGGCTTCACTCACCTCCCCGTCAGTCATCGCATTAGCTGTTCCCCGGGCTTCCCCGTCACCAGACCCCCTCCCAGCCAGTCCTCTGCCAGCACCGCTGCCTCGGGCTCTGGCCCTTCTGGGACCCCAGCTCTGTTGCAGGCTGCACATGGCCCCTGGGCTCTGTATATTTAGACGGTTAATGAATCTTCCTGTTTGGCTGGGCCAGGCTAGAGCCTGAGATGGAGGGAATGAGGGCAAGAATGGGGAGGAGGCCCAACACAACCGCCCCCGCCCCAGGGACCCTCTGATCACAAGGATCCAGGCCCCAGGCCCAGGAAGAGCCCAGGCAGTCCAGCTCAAGGAATCTGCAGGCTTGCTCCCAATCCTATCCTCACCCCAACTCCCCAGGGGACCACAGTTTGGGGACAGAAGACCTGAGTCTAGTCTTAACTCATGATTTGGCCTCTCTTGGGCCTCAGCTGCCTGTTTGTATTGAGGGCATTGGACTAAATTTACCCTCAGTACCCACTGTGTGCCAAGCTCTGTACTGGGCGCTGAGGATTCAGAAGAAAAAATAGAGCATGGTCCCTACCATAGAAGAGATCATGGTCTGATGATAGAGGCAGACACGTGACTGCCTCACGCCGAGACAGCAATCATAAAAATAAAACGGATGGAGCAGTTACGCCGTGCCAGGCACTCTGCTACGGGCTTTACGTGTATTATCTCATGGCATCTTCTCAACAAGCCAGTGCCATAGATAGTGCCAGCATCCCCATTTTACAGATGAGGAAAATGAGTTACTGAGAGGGGAAGACCCAGTAGTTGCAATCCAATGTGCCGGAGAGACACATGCAGAACTCAGGAGGGAAACTAGGAAGGTGTTTCAAAGAAGAGAGTTAACATATGCCACACTGAACATGTTTTTGTTGTTAACTGGACGCGTGTGTTTGTGTATATGTATATGTACGTGCTCATGGGGATATGTATGTGTGCAGATTATGAAAACTAACCAGAGGAGGTGGCTTTCCAGGTGTTCTCCAATTTTTTGATATTGTAAAACCACTGCAAATACTTAAGATTGTGATGAAAATGCTTTACAGAGAACCTTCATCCACATTGGAATTGCTGGGTCAGAGGGTCTCCACATTTTTAGGCTTTTGATGTGTATTATTATCTACATGGCCTCCAGACAGGCTGCATCTGTTGAGCCGTCTCCAGCATAGCGGAGGGTACAGAGGAGCCGTTTAGTGCAGCGTCCTCCGTTCAAAGTACCTGGACCTCAGGTTTTGGTTAACAGGCTTCTCCTGAACACGGCAACACTTCCTTCTGGGCCTCCCCAAAGCATTCCAGGCCACTGTCGGAGTGAGTGGCCCTGCCTCGGAACCGGATCTCTGGCTGCCAGAGTCTGGCTCTGGAGGAGCATAGATTCCGGGTGGGAGAAATACTCACTTATCCATTATTCATCGGCTCCTTACTGAGGCCCGGGTCTACCGCCCTGAAGGAACACACATTCTCATGGAGAACGGTGGCTCCTTACATCAAAGTGCGCTTGCTTTTTTTACGAAGCAGTTTTGCTTACATCATCCCATTTACATTCAACAGATGAAGGAGAAACCCAGGCCTCGAGAGGAAAGGTGACACATTCAAGTGTTAATGGCAGAATCGGGCCTCAAATGCAAGCCTCCTGACCCTGCTGCCTCCAACCTCCTTGCAGGGGGCATAGCAGCCTGGCTGTTCCTCCTCTCAGGCCTTCAAGCGTCAAGTCCAGGCCAGCTAAGCCCTGGGGCTGGGGCCTAGAGGAGCCTGCAGCCTGCCACCCACGGGCCCTCACTGGGGACATGGCAACCCAGGCTAAGACTGAGCCTGAGGCTGGAGAATCTCAGCGGCTGAGCCTCCCGCTTCAAGTGGCCAAGCAGAGACCAGTCTGGAGAGGACTTGGGCTGCCTGAGGCTGAGTGACGGGAACCAGAGGCTGCCTCGGGACTCAAAGGGGCGTAAGTGGCATTTACTGAGCAGTGACCAGGGCTGGGCACCACTCTAAGGGCTCGGCGTGCATTCATTCACTTCAGCCCCTCTGCAATCTCATGGGCTGGCCGCTACTGTCAGTCCCATCTTTTGGGTGAATATAACAGAAGCACAGAGGGGTTTAAGTAACTCGCTTGAGGATTCACAACGAGAAAGCGGTGAAGCCGGGATGTAAACCCCAGTGGCCGGACTCCGGATTTTGGGCCCTTTAACTACCACACTGTATGGCCTCTGAGGCCACATGGCCGACATCTCGGGCCCAGGCCCAAGGACCCAGGCTCCCTCTCTCCCCAAACTGGCACCATCACTTCGCCCCACCAGCACAGCAAAGCACCTGAGCATCGAGACTGTATTCAGGCTTCTCGGATTCAAATCCTCGCTGTAGAACTTCCGAGCCACGTGCGTACCAGTAGGCAAGGCGCTTTCCCTGCCCAAGCCTCCGTTTCCTCCTCTGTAAAGCAGGGATAATCACAGTCCTACCTCAGATAGGGATCTCACCGAGACATCACCGCGACAGGAGGGGAAGTGGGGAGCATGGTGCCCGGCCCATCATAAGTCCTCAATAAATGCTAGCATTTATTGTAGGGTACTATCACAAGGCGTTGACTCTCCGGATTGGCTGGGGAGTAGTGTGAGCAGCAGAAGGCAGGGACAGAGCCCTGGGTGGACTGGCCCAGGTCGGCCAAGCCCATTCAAGTTGACAAACATTTCGAATTTTTATTGCCATCTCCTCTGTGCGAAGCTCTGTGCCAGGCATCACTCTAGGTGAGACGCGGAGATGAATCAACCCAGGCCCTGCCCTGCAGAAGCTCACAATCTAGCGGGGAAAACAGACACAAGCACATAGAGCGTGAGCAGAAGTGCTGTGAGAGCTGAGGAGAGAGCACCAGCTTGGCCTGGAGTGGGAGTCAGAACTGTCCTCGAAGGATCGATAGAGTTTGCCAGGCCAAGGGTAAGGGGACAGGCATTTCTGGCTGATGGAAGCGCATACAGAAAGGCACAGAGGCTTAAGGCTACCTGTCCCGGTCAGGTCAGGCACAGTGAGTAGGTTTGTGTTGTTGGGGTGTATGGTGTATGTGATTGGGAGGCATGGAGGTGACAGCTAAAGAGATGGGCAGGGGCCAGATCCCCGAGGGTCCTGAAGCCATGCTGAGGAGTGGAGGAACAACTGACAAATTGCAAGGTAAGCAGCAATGGACAAGATCAGGATTGAGTTTGGAAAGATGGCTCTGGATGCTGTTTTGCGAGAGAAGCGGGGCAGAATGGAAGCAGGGAGACCAGTTGGCTATTGCTATAGTCCAGACAAGAGATAAAGATGGCTTTAACTAGGGTGGTTGGGGGAATTGGGCGGGGGTCAGAAATGGGCAGAGTCAAGTTCAGTTCAGAGGTAGAACTGAAAGCAGATTTCCAGAATAACCTGGAAGTTCCTAGTTTGGGCCCATCTGTGGCAAGACCTCTGCTGAGCTGGGAGCAGACACCTGTGCTCTGTAAACTCGTCTCTTTTTCCCCTTCGGTGTTTATTTTCGTTTCCTTTCGTTTCCTCATAAAGTTCCTTTCAGAAAATTCTCATCTTGTTTCAGCTTAACTGAAGGGAAGAGAGATTTGTCCATACCCCAGCTGGGACCAGGGTTCCCAGGACCTCTCTCACGTGCTTCGCTTGTGGCAACTCTAGCAGAGTGGTGATGCACAAATCTGGAAAGATCTGGTGGGGCTAGGGCCCGGGGGAAGGTTTGGCATTGCTTGGCAGGCCTGCTGGGGTGGGGGGAGCGGTTTGGCCAGAATCACGGGGATGGGGGCAGAGAGAGAAGTGAGCGGCAAATCCTGCTTGTCGCCTGTTTGGAAGGAGAATGGCTCCCTTCCTTGGGCAATGCCCCTAAGTCATGGACACCTCTGGCCTTTTCTTCTCTGGGTTTCACACTCCCAGGCCCCATTGTGGGGTGCCTAAGAGGAGCATCTGCGCCAGAGGGAGGGATCCCAGAGTCCACAGTAAACACTGTGAAGCGGGTGGCAAGGGAGGTTGCGAGGCTGTGTGTCAGAAGAGCTGGGTGAGGGCCAGTCCGGGTGAACTCTGTGTGTGACTGTGGGCAGTTCCTTCTTCCCCTCTCTGGGCCTCAGTTTTCCCATCCACCCAAGGAGGGGGCTGGACTAGAAGGTCTCTAAACGCCCTAACAGCTTGAAAGATTCCATTCTCTTCTCTGAATCTGCCCAGGGGGAGGCCTTGGGGGCTGGGGCACCGGCAGGGGCTGAGAATTCCATAGCAATTTGCATGTGAAAGCATGTTACTGCCATGGCTATTAGTGTGTGCAGGGGGCTGAAGACAGGGCAAGGACAGCGAACTGTCAGGCTGGCCGGAAAGGCCCAGGCAGTTTGGGGGTGTGGGGGAGGACAGCCCTGAGGTACGCAGGGGGAGGCTGGCCTGCCACACTCAACATCCGGAGAAGGGTGAAACCGCTGGATCTTTAAGGCTCCGCCCTGCCTTGAGATGCCACATTCTGGGTCTGGGCCATGAACCAGCGGGTCTGGCCCATACAGATGCCTCCAAGCTGTTGTGCCGATGAGTGACTTCAGAGTCGTGTGAGGTGCCACAGGAGAGGGGCCCCCAGAGACAGGGGCAGACTATTAGTGCATTTTCTTTTTTTTTTTTTTTTTTTCTTTTTTTGGAGACAGGGTCTCCCTCTGTTGCCTGGGCTGGAGTGCAGTAGTGTGATCATAGCTCTCACTCCAAACTTACACTCACTCCTGGGTTTGAATGATCCTCCTGCCTCAGCCTCCCGAATAGCTGGGGCTACAGGCATGCGCCACCATGCCCGGCTAATTTTTCTATTTTTAGTAGAGACCACTCTTGCTGAGACTGGTCTCAAACTCCTGAGCTCGAGCGATCCTCCCGCCTCGGCCTCCCAGAGTGCTGGGATTACAGGCCTCGTGAGCCGCCGCGCCCGGCCTCTGGTGCATTTTCAAGGTCTGCTCTGAACCAGGCCTAAACCTCTCAGGACCATATTTTCCTCAGAGTTATAATGTGTCATTTTGGTAACTGCCTGTGTAAACTTACAGTTTGTCAATATAAATACTGTGTGTATATAGGTTTGTTTTGTTCACTCACTCACACACTCTCACACACACACACACACACACACATTCATGGTGATTCTGAAAGAATAAAGCCACCGTGTGCAAGAAGGGCAACCAGCTCTGGCCCGTGAGGCAAGGAAGCTGGTGCCTGGGCCTGGCTCTGCCAGCACTCCCTGTGTGCCCTTGGATAAGTGCTTTCTGGTCTCTGGACCTCAGTTTCCTCATGAAGGGTTTGGTCCGAAAAGGAGCTCTCAGAAAAGTCCTAGCGCTACCATTTCCTGGCCCCTGATTTGTCAGATCCTATGTGAACAGGCACGAGGGCAGCCAGTGCCCGCACAGCGAGGGCACACAGATTCTCTGCCCCGTGCAGCCCGGCCAATGCGGACTCTCCCGTGTGGGGCTGGATTCCGGGATCTCCCTTGGTTTCCCTGTGTTCCCTGGAACCAGAGGAGCCTCAGGGAGCCTCTCGCTAGGCATCTGGCCGGAGAGAGGGGGCAAGCTCTTTTCTTAGAAGCCCACTGCTGCTTAGGACGCGGGGAGATGCCACCACCGGGACACAGGGATAGGCAAGGGCTGAAGACACCTCTTCTAGTTTGGGCAGCTGCTGCCCGCAGGCTTTGGAAAGTGTTTATCATGGGTAGTTTTGCTCAGGTACCTGGGCTACAGCCTGGAGAAAGCAAGCTGGTGTTAGAGCCATGGGATAACTTATGAGGATGTTTAGGAACCTTGCAAAAGGCCAGCTGTGATGGGTAATGACAGGAATAGCCAGGTCTTAGGGTCCACCGTCAAAGCAGAAAGAGTCCCCAGGAAGCTCAGCCCCTAAGTCAAACTGTCCACTCCATACCTCATGTAAGAAGCAACAGCTGCCATTTATTGGTGCTTCCTATGTGCCAGGCATTCAACATTTGTTGGGGAAAAAAGGATGAATAGATGAATGGATGAAAGACTGACTTTAGAATCCAAGTTTTTGATCTGTACATCCTGCATTCTGCCTCTCACAGTCCACACAGAGCAAAATCAAGAGTTAGCCAGGCACTTAAAGATCTTTCTAGAATGTAAGTTCCCTGGGTGCAGGGACCTTGTCTATTCTGTTCCTCACTGTACCCCAGTGCCCACACCACTGACTGGCATATAGTAGGTGCTCAGTAAATATTTTTCAAATAAATGAATAAAGCTAGCACTACCCCCTCATTACCCAGACAGGGAAATGAAAGCCCAAAGAGGCAGGGACCAGGGGTCAAAAGGGGAGTCATGGCAGAGCGATGGCCGGCCCTAAGGTCTCCAGCCTCTTGGGCTGAGGCTCTTTCCCCTGGATTAAAGGGCCCCGTGGCAAACTCCTCCCACCCTCCCATATCCCTTCGCAAGTTCCTCATTCTCTCCAACCCCCAGCTTTCCCGCTTTCCTTTCCCTTTGCCAGCTGGATAATTAACCATTGGAAACAGAACCTATAATTACTGTCTCCCCCATGCCCTTAAATTGCTTTCATTTTGGGTTCTGTGACCCCTGTCCTGGGTGGGGGCTGGTCTCCCCCTCAGCAGCCTCCCAAAGGGGGAGCCAACCTAACAAGCACCAGCTGGGGCCCCAGCCCCCCAGACCCAGTGGCCAGCTGTACCCAAGGCTGGCAGCAGATGGGCGAGGAGGGTCCCCAGGCGGGCTGGGGCTGACTCAGCTGGGGTGTCAGTGGGACCGTGACGTGCCCGGGCAGGACAGGAGGCCAGGCAGGCAGGCGGGCCGGATTTCCGAGAGTGACTGATGCCAGGTGGCCAGAGGGCCGCTTGCTCAGCAGGGCCTAACCCAGGATGGCCCCAGTTGGGCCTGGGTCTCTTTGGGTTCTTTGGCCCACCTTCATGCCCCTGCCTAGAGGGTGCCAGACCATTCTCATCCCTGGTGCCCCACGGAGGCCTCCTGGGAGCTTACAATTGACCAGTGCAAAAAGGTCACAAGAGCCTTGGTCTTCTAGCTCCATGAGGCCTGTCTCTTCAGGGAAACTGAGGCCTGGCGAGCACCTGCTCAGTGTGGCTGCATTGGCGCACTGGGCTCAGCCTGCAGAGGAATCCAGGCAGCCCCACCCTCACCTGGGAAGCATCCTCTATCCCTGACTCACCAGGAGCTTGGGCCCAGCTGGGACAGGAAGGAGAGTCGAGGGTGGGGCGATCTGAGGCCCTACCACTGGAGGCTCACACCTCCTGCCTCCAGTGAGCTAAGCCTGGTCCCTCCCTGACCCAGACAGATGGGAAGGAATGGGGAGTGGGGTGGGGAGGGCTCCCGTTCGAGAGCCCCAAGGAAGTGTGCTTGCTCAGGCTTTGAGACCGAGGCAAGAGGTGGGGCAGCAGGGGAGCCATAGCCCTCACTGTCCAGGAACTTCTGCTTGCTCTGAAGCGCTTTGATAAACCCAGGCTTGAATCCTCGCTCCCCGTTCACCCGATGTGTTCTTGCGCAAGTTACAGCCCCTCGTGGGGTCTCAGTTTCCTCATCTCGAATATGAGTCAAATAACTCCCCGCCTACAACCGTCATGGGGCAGTTTGTGAGACTCAGTGAGAGAGTGCAGCGTTTCAAAAACTAGCAGGTGCTGTCCAGGCGAAGGGCGCTGCGGCACACGGAGCTGCTAGGGACAACCGCGTGGTCAGCACAGTGTGGGCGCTGAGCTCAAAGCAGCGTCAGCCACGGCACCTGGGCCAGGGCCAGCAGGGACAGCCAGCCCCGAATCTGGGCTGTCCGGCGGACTGCCCCACACTTTCCTTTGCCTTCTCCCTCAGATTATAACACCCCCACAGCTGCTCCCAGGGGTCCCCCAGGAACTCCGTCCCCCACCAGCAGGGTGAGGGCAGCTGGTATCCTAGGCTGGGTGGGGGACCAGTAGACGACACTCGGATGAAGAAGTGTGGGAAGGGCTCACGCAATCTGCGGCAGGATCTACCTCAGTTAGAGACACTAACCTGGCCTGAAGCAGCTCTGCTTAGAGACCCCCAGCCCCACCGGGGCCCCACTCTGGGCAGGCGGTCAAGAGCAGAGGCCCCATCTGATCCAGGCACTTCCTTTGGTTAATGAGAAACCAAATAAACAGCCTCTGCCCCAGCTGGCTCCGGGAGCACCCCAGCCCAGCCCAGCCCAGCCCTGCCCCTGCGCAAGCCCTGCCTCCCTTCCCCAGACCCTGCAGCTCCTGTGGCTCTCCTCCCTCCTCCACTCCCGCTTCCCTCATAGCTCTGGCCGCCCCTGGCTGCTTCACTGGGGCTTCCTGCTCCAGATCACTAACCAACCCTCTCCTCTGTCCCCTCCTCTTCCTTTCCTCTATCGCCTTCTGACCCACTTTTAGCCGCTGGGACCTCACTTGTCCTCCTCCCCTGACGTCTGTCTTAGCCATCTCCACAGGGAGTCTCGTCCCCCCCGCCCCCCGCGCCCCGCAAGAACAGCGGGCTGCTCCAGCCTGGAGCAGGAAGGCCCCAGGCCCTGGAGTCTGCCTCTGCTGTGGGATGAAGGCCAAACCCTCTTCAGGGCCCTGACCACACTCTTTGACCCGAGCAAGTTGCTCATCAGCCTGTGGGAGGGGGACTGGGTGCTCAGGGCTGCTCTAGCTTGAGGGCATCGACTGCCAGCCAGAAGCCCCCAAGCATGCCATGGTGGCATCGCTGGTGTAGCCCAGCTCTGGGGACAGAAGGAGGATTCTTCTGGTGGAGAGGTGAACTGGGCAGCCCGCAGCAGCCCAGTACCCAGCAGGCCGCAGCTGAGGCTCAGCTCTTGGGAAGTTATTTCTATCCACCTCCAGGCGTCCTGAGGCAGGACAGGGCTGGGCCTGCCAGCAGGTCTCAGATCTAGCCCCAGCCAGGCGGTGGCAGTACTTGTGGACACACCTAGGTCCCCATGGGAACATCCCTTCGTCCATCAACCCTCTCTCGCTGAGACTGGTGCCAGACTGGACAGATGCCCATGGCCTATGCTACCAAGGTGACAGAATGGACAGAGAGATATGGTCCCAGAGAGAAATGGACAGCAGAACAAAAGAGCAGAGAAACCGGGAGCAGGGGGATAGGGTACTTGAAACATCTTGCTCTGCTAGGACGGCCACCCTCTTCCCATGCCTGCGTCGATCACAATGGTCCGGGCGCAGGAACGAGCACGCACGCGCACACACACGCGCACGCCCTCACACGCCATTCCCCAACATCACGACACCATTTTACACCCATTTCTCCATGTGGTTAATTTTTTTTTTTAGTTCTCATTTTTTTCTAAGAAAAAAGCAACAAGAAAATAATTCAGAGTTTATACAAAACATCTTTACATTATTTTTTCCAAAAAGACTAGTATTTACACAAATGGCAACAGAAACAAAAACAAAAAACCCTTCCGACTGCCACCTGGAAGGGGCTGGCTGTTCTGCTCCCTCTCCCACCTGGCACCGGGGTGGGCAGCTGGCCAGGAAGCAGTGTGGAGGTGGATGGTGCAAGGCCCAGCTCCTTCCATGGCCGCTCGGGGAGTGCCTGCAAGGCACACTCAAGAGGCAGTCTGTTAGCAGCCGTGCTGGCAAGGAGCCGGGGTCAAAGTGCACGGCGGGCTGGGCCAGCCCCGGCAGCCTCTTCCTCTTCCCAGACCCCAGTCCAAGACTAGGGGGGCTAGTGGGAGCTGGGTTGGGTGAGGGGGACCCACCTGTGCTAGAGCCCAGAACAAGAGCAGACCACCTGACCTTATACCCGCTCAGGTCTCCACCCTGGGCCTCTATTTCCCCACCAGGCCAAAGGATGCCAAAGGTGGGGAGAGAACAGGGCGGGGGGGATGGGGGGAACTCCCAACTCTGCAGGGCAAATAGCCACCTGGGCACCTCACCTCCCTCTACCCCCCATGAGGTCATATGCCTGCAGCAGCTCTCCTGTTCCCCAGGCAACAGCCAATTAAGACATTAATTACCGTGAGAGTGAGGGAGGCAGGAGATGCCCAAGAATCCCACAAGGAAGGGATTTTTTTTTTTTTTGGTGGAAGGGTGGCAGCCACTGCCCCATTGCCAGGGTCAGCTCTGCAGAAAGAGGGTCAGGAGGGGAGGGTGGGACACTTTGGCCAGTGGCACTCTGCTCTTCCCTCATGGGCAGGAACAGCCCTGTCCTGCCCTCCCCTCCCCTAGAAATACCAAGGAGTCTATAAAAGAAATGCCATCCTATGCTTCCTGGCCGGCCACATCCTGCCCCAGGCCCTCTTATACTGGGTCAGGCCAGGCTCAAAAAGCTTGGGGAGGGGCTGCCTTTTCCATTTTTCCATTTTTCTTCAAAAAACAGATGTAAATGAGTTGACAGCTAAAAAATGAACACAAAAGCATTAAAAACAGTGATGATAGCGGACAAGCAGTCCTGGGAAGGGGGAACGGGGGCAAGAGAGGGGCAGGGCCAGGGGGCCGCCTCCCTGCCTGCTGTCCATCAGCGTCCAACCCTGCCCTTCACGAAGGGGCGCCCCCACAGAGCCCAGAGGCCTGGCAGAGGGGGAAGGCACAAGAGCATGGGGGATGGGGGCACAAGTACCCCCCTCTGAAGCCCAGGGGGCAGGGAAAAAAGGGGATTATAAAAGCCAAGAAACTACAAAACTAAATACAAAGGTGGGCACAGCTGGCAAGGGGAAGGGGCGTGGGGGTGAAAGGAGAGGTCCCGTCCAGGTCAACTGTCTCTCAGGGGCCCAAGGCCGCACCGGACACTCAGACCTTGTAGTAGATGTTCGCTGGGCTCTGGGGTGGCATCTCCTGGACGATGTAGACGGGGTGCCCGTAGTCCCCACTCACCTTCTCATAGTGGGGGCAGTAGTTGTTCTCTGTAGTCCGTAAGGGGATGATGATGTCGCTGGGCTCGGTGCCCGCCGTGCCACTGCCCCCCTTGGGACTGGCCAGGGTACTGAGCGAGAGGGCAGCCGCGCGCTGCTGCGTGTGCTTGCGGTGCCGCTTGCGCAGCTTTAGCAGTAGAACCGTCAGGAAGATGATGATGAGCAGGAAGATGACACAACCAGCACCAACGGCTGCAAACAACGCCACCTTGGAGTTGAAGAAGTCGTCGGGGTCCCCGCTGCCACCTCCACTCGCACCTGGGCCACTCTTCTCTTCCTGGTTCACAGTCTCTGAGGAGGGGGAAGGGTGGAGAGGTCAGCCAGGGGCACCGGGCACATCTCAGGCTGGGCCTAGCTTGTGTTTCTTCCAAGACAAGGCCGGAGAGGGCGACCGAGCGATGGCTTCAGCCCTCTGGGAAACACCTATACACTCACCGTGCTTGCCATCAGAGTCGCCGGGGGGGCCCCGACCAGGGGCCTGGGTGGCCGTCTTGACGGTGTTGTCTGCCTCCTTGCTGGGCCTGCTGGTAGTCAGCTGCTCAGGCGTCACGGCATTGGGATCTGAACGTGGGGAGAGGACAGGTGAGAGGGAGGGACCCCACCAGCATAGGTGTCCTCAATCATCTAGTGTGGGCCAAGAATGGCGCTCTGACCCTACGGCCCCGCCACTCCCAACACACCCACACCAGTCAGGAACATCTGTTCCAAAGGCCTAAGCAGGGGGCCCTCAGACTGGGCACTCACCTTGCCCAACCTTCATGACGATCTTCATGGTGCGTGTACGGCACACGCCTCCCTCCCGGTTCTCCAGCCCCTCCAGGCTGCCATTGGAGGTTGCTGCAGGGAAAGGCCAGAGAAGTTAGAGAAGTCAGGAGGAGAGAAAGGGTCTGCCGGCATCGCCCAGAAACCCCAGTGCTGCCTCAGCCAACAGGGACAGCCCTGGCAGTCGGGAGTGGCAAGCAGCTCCCACCCACCTGTAAACCTTGACTTCCCTCCCACCCGCTAGGAACAGAGGAGCCCAGCCCAGCCCAGCCTAGGCCAAGAACTTGCCCTTCCCCCACGGCCACTGATCCTCTATCACGAACAGGCCCTGGCCCCCTTTTCTCAGTGGCGATGATAAAGTATGTCTTCTCACTGGGAGATGTTGCTCAGAGGCAAAGCAATCAGGCTGGCACCAGGAAGGAGGCTTCTACACAGGCTGGAAGGAATCCTGGAGTAGGAACCAGGAGAACTGGGTTGGAGTCCCAACCCTGTCTCTAACTCCCTCCGTGATCTAAGGCAAGAAGCCCCTTGGCCTCTTGGGGCCTCAGTTTCCCATGAAGAAAAAGGCTCTGCAAACTCTGCCACTCCCCAGATCAGAACTTAGGTGGGAAAAGAAAATAAGAGAGAAGCAACACAAATTGGACGCCTCTCCCACCCAACCCCCGGAGCCAAAGAGAGCTGGCGGCAGGCCGACTGGTGAATGTTGGGGCCGGAATTCCAAGGCCAGGCTGGCAGGAGAGCACGCCAGCCTTCACAGGGGATCAGACCGGGCAGGGCCTCCGCCGTGTGCAGTAGCATTGCACCACCTAGACGCTCCCACTGCTGCGGGACAGGAAAGCGTTAAGCCCAGGGAGAGAGCCACGGGAGGGGCTGGGCGGGCACTCACAGGTAATGTAGTAATCAT
Organism: Propithecus coquereli; assembly: GCF_000956105.1. NCBI lineage: Eukaryota > Metazoa > Chordata > Mammalia > Primates > Indriidae > Propithecus > Propithecus coquereli. The sequence continues at coordinate 3,470,202 of NW_012133970.1, forward strand.
GGTACTTCTTGAACTCCAGGCCCATGTAGTTGGGACTGAACTCCTGGAACTTGATGGTAAAGCGGATTTCCTGCTCTGGCCTGTTGCAGGTGACCAGCACGTTGGGGTCCAGCACGGTGCTGCAGGCCGCTGCCTGCTCAGGCCTCACCAGGTACAGCTTGTAGTACTCATACGGCCGCCCTGCTTCTGCTCGGGGGCAGATGATGTCCAGCTTGTCTCCAATCTTCGGGTAGATCACCAAACCCTTCCCACTCAGGAACCTGCCCAGAAGGGAGAACATGGTTGGCCTCAGGGTTGGGGGGTGCCAAGGCCGCCCCAGAACCCAGGGAGCAGACGAGGGCTGGGCCGGGCCTGCTGGGCGGAGATGGCGAGAGCAGGCCTCCTGCCCTTCCTCCATCCTCAGGCTGGGGGTGGGAGAAAGAACCACACTGCCAGCAGGGCGTGGAAGGGGTGGCCCATGGGCAAGGCTGCCAGGCTTTGACTGTTCGGCAGGGTGGGGCACTGCCTGGCTGGGGGAGCCCTTTGTCCTAATGTGGCATTTCCGCAGGGGGCTGACGTGGCCAATGGGCTGGGTACCAAGGTGTTGGGCCCAAGCTGTCTAGAGGTGGCAGCCCTATTCCCCCACCGCGCAACACACTCACATTCCTTCATGGCCGCTGCTACCTCCCCCCCCACATAACACGCATGTGCGCTCGCGCGTGCACACACACACACACACACACACACACACAAAACAAGCCCACACATGCCTTAGTCACCACCCCCGCAGCTCCCAGCCAAAGACTCGGGGAGCTCAACCTGTCTGGGACCCGTGCCTTCTCCGCCATCCTTGCGAACCGTGGGCATGATGCTGAGATAGGACAGGCGTCCCCGGGAGCCGACAGAGGATGGCCGCAGTCTCTGGCCAGGTGCAGCTCCACACAGTTCTCCCCCTGCACTGTGCGGTGTGCCACCAGTGCTCACCCCACCCCCATGATGCGAAAGCGTCAAGTCCCAAACTTCACTAGTCTCGCTCCTAAGAACAGAGGGAGAGGAGAAGGGGCCCAACCAGCGATGACAGATGATGTAAGATAGGGCCCCAGGAACCCCACCGTCTGTATTTTAACCGCTCATTTGCACACTGCTCCTGCTCTAGCTCCTGAGAGGAACAAATGCCTTTTGAGCCAGGCACTAGGGGACAGCAGGGGAGGTCAGCTGCCCAGGGCCACCTATTCATCCGACTCTGTCCTTGCCTAAGCACACAGTCAGAGAGTCCGGGCAGGCTGGTGCTGAGAGCAAGGCAGCATCACGGAGGAGAAAGAACACAGACTTTGGAATTAGATTCCAAAGCAAGGCCCTTACTAGCTCTGTGACCTTGGATGAGCTGCCTAACCTCTCTGAGCTTCGGTTTCCCCACTTACAAACTGGGGGTGGTAAGAGCCCCTACCTACCGGTAGTGGAGGGGGGACAAGATGGCACATGGAGAACACCTAGCACACAGGGGGTCCTCAACATGTCTGGCTCCTTCTCAGAAACGGTCTACGAAGAGGCAGGTCAGATACTAACACTAAGTACCCATGAGCTCAGTGTTATTTCTTGGAGGGGAACTAGGAAGGAAAGATATGGTCCCATCATCTGGATTGGGACAGAAAAGTCAATGGCCCATGCTCTAGCGATAGACAGCAGCGGGCTACCTGAAGGTTCTGAGGGGAGCATCAGAGGTGGTTCCACAGAAAAGGCAGGATGACAGTAGGTCCTGGGCGATGAATAAGAAGTCAACACACAGCAAGAGTGGACAGCAGTGGCTGGGACACAAAATCCAGGCCAGTGATTGGTCCAGCTTGGCTGGGAATGGGGAGAGAGGAACAGAAGGAGAGGTGGAGGAGATCAGCTGGGGCCACACTGAAAGGCCTCAAGGGTCACACACAATAAGCAGGGTGGGTTTCATTTCACTGGTGACAAACCCTCTAGCAGGAGGGACAACAGAAGCCTGAAGGCAGTGCTTAAAGAGAATGAAGCTCACGGTGGCGTGGGGCTGCTCTGGTGAGGAGCACCGGTTCACGGCTCAACCATCTGAGAAGAGAGTGGCTCCGTTTCCTGAGGGCCCATTACATGGTGGGCACAACAAGCAATAAGGGCCGACGTGGGAGCTCTGGGCAAATGCCTTGTCAAACCTGTGTCCTCATCCAAGGGAGGGAAATGATGTCCAAGTAGGTGAGGAGGGAGACTGACCACATGGATGAAGCAGATGAAGACAAGCAGCACTCTCTCCACGTCCAGTGAGGCTCCGTCAAGCTGGGAGCTGCTGTCTTGATGTGCAGGAGGGTAAGAGCAAGAAGATGGCTTCCCCCCTTGGTACCTAACTCTATGGCTCTACAGAAAGGAAGCAGGCGTGGGATAGAGGCCTGGAGAAATACTTGAGAGGAAATGCCCACATCCCATGCACCATACAAAGTCAACAAGTTTCCCCAAAGCCTCTAGAATTCCCAAGGCATTTTGCAGTTTGCAACGCTTATGCTGGTTCTGTCCAGATGGCAGGATTAGACAACTTCTAACATCTTAGAGCCAGAAGGAACTTCAGAGATCTACCGAGTCCAGGCCCCTTGCACGAGGTAATGAGTGATCAGATGAACGTTCTCATTGAAGAGAGGGTCTCAAAGCCAACTTGAGGGGCCTAAACCTACCCAGGATGGTAACCCCTAGAGGTCTAAGAGGTCCTAAAACCTTAGCTGAATCCTTGTACAGTTTGCACCTCAGCGAGACATACCTGCAGCCACACAGAAGGCATGCAAAGGGACACCAGCCGGCGCACCTTTCTAACACTCGGCCCTGCCTTACTCACCAGGAGTCTTGTCTGCCCTGAGTGTGTCTCCCATTGCCACCCTGGTTCCACGGCCCAGGAATTGGCACAAGCCTTCTAGCTACTTGGGGTTCTACCTTAAACCCAGAGATACTGAGGAAACAGCTGTCTACATGGTGAGGAAGTGGGGAGAAGAGAACTATTGCCCCCAACACCCCTCAGACTCTCCTCAACCTCAGTGAACAGACTTCATAAATATTCATCAGTTCATCTGCATAGAAATTGGCAGAAGGAAACTCACCTTCCCCTAAAGTGCAGAAGGGAGAGGAGCCTGATGAGAACCGCCTTCCCTGACCCTGATCCCCCATACTAGTGCCATCTTAGTGTCTTCCCCACCATGGGGCAAACTTTGTCATGGCCTGTGAGAGGCCCAAGAAAGTGGTCACAGGGGTCACAAGGGGTGGGTATGTAGCCAGTGAGAGTGAAGCCCAAAGCCAGACAGAGCACTGGTCACACTTTATAGGTCTCTCCTCTTACTCGCCAGCTTAGGAGTAGGGCTAAGGGAGGAAGGGAAACAGATTGTCCTCAACTTAAACTCTTTATCCCCCACCTTACTACTCTCCCCCATTATCAAGCCAAGCTTTCCTGCCTGGGGCCACCCCCAGACAATGCCCTTTTCTGGAAAATAAAAGGATTGACATGGCCCAGCAGGAAGCCTGAAGCAGGTCTCCATGGTAACCCCTGAGGCCTTCCCTCTCTAGCCCCTGCTAGCCCTGGGACCCCAGGGAGCCACCCTGGGGAGTAAAAGGACTTGGGGGAGGCAGCCTGAGCTATCCCAGCTATCTTGTGGCCTGCCTCTTCCCCTCCACCCTAGCCCCAGTTCCTCCCTCAGCCTTTCTAGCAAGCTTAGAAGAGCTTAGAGGTACTGCCCATGACTGCTAAAAAATCTTGGGATATGAAAAGCCTCAATGGGTCTGGGGACAGTAGCATCCAAGGCCCTGGCCTGGTCAGAAACCAACTGCCCCCCATTCTTTTGTCCAGACAAGCCCTTCTTTACCCGTACACATGCAATCTATGGGGGTGGGGCGGGGGGTGGCGGCGAACTTGCAGCTGGGATGGTCATGCCCGGAAAGCTGCCCACATCTCACCAGCTCTACGCTTCCTTCCCCTCACCCTTCCCTCAGGCTCTAGCAGCCTGCGGTCAGAGAGTGGCAGAAGTGGGGTCCTGGTCCCAGGCCATGCAAGTCTAAGACTGGCAGAAGATTCTAGGCAAAGCCTTGATTCAGTGACCGCACCACCACTGCACCTACACCCCCAGGGTGGTAAGACCAATGGAGGACAGACCCCAAGCCAGAGCTCAAGTATGCTCTCATCCCAGCAAGGGTGGGGAGCCCCCAAATTAAAGGCTCCTCTTTCACTCCCCCAGCTCCACCCAGCCCCCAAGGCGGCAGGAGCAGGCCTGGCGTGTCCCAGCAGTGCCCGCCCAGGCGTGGGTGGGCAGGAACAGCAGCTGGGTCCTGGCACACACATCTCTGTCGGAGGCAGGGAAGCCAGGAGAGTCCCAGAGGAAGTCACCCTCCCCACCTACACTGAACTATGCCCTTCCCTCTGCCCCACCTGGCCAAAGCTAGTACCCAATGGGGATTTAACCACCCCCTCCCCATTGTTTGCTTTCTGTGGGGTCCCTGAGAAGAAGAGAGATTCCTGGCCCAGAAAGGAACCAAAGGCGGTACTCAGGGCTCAGGGGGCAGAGTTGGCTGGCCCTTGCAGGTAGGCCTAGCAAAGTCGAACGAGGAAGCTGGAGCACTGCTCATCCCACGCAGGCAGGGCCTGAGTCACAAGGACAGATGCAAGCACACCTGTGAGGTGAGAGGGGAACCCAGGGGCAGGGAGCCAGGGCCTCTTCCCAAACCCCACCTTGAACTCTGATCTCTCCTAGACTCAAGGCAGCAGGATGGTGTGGAATGAAAGGCACATAGCACAGCTCTGCCCCCTTAGGCAAGTCACTTCCCTTGTCTGGGCATATGCCTCGTTATCTGGAAAATGGGCCAATACCTACTTCCCAGGGCTGCTGAGAGCACCCGAGGAGACCGCATATGAGAACGCGCTGTAAGGAGCCAGGTGCTGCCTGGCTGTTACCTAGCATGCCGAACACGGCATCATTTGGAAGTAAAAAGCTCCTGGCTGCGAGCACCCTGACCCAAAACCACGACCACGAAAACACACCCAAGAGGGGCTGCTACAGGCCACAGGCCAAGGAACCCGGAATGTGGCTGGTGAGCAGGCCCCTACCTCAGCTCCCCTAATAATCACAGGGTGGACCCTCCCCCAAACCTGATACTCCCATGGCGACCAGCAGCCTCCTGGCTGGCCCACTGTGCCCATGGCCCTAACCCCAGGAAACTGTAGCACCAGGGCCCACCCATGCCCATTCACCTGAGCTGATGAGGCAACAGAGAGCCTGACGGGAGAAAGGGAACCCTCGACTCAGTCCCCACCCCAGCCTCACAGGTCCTTCCTGCCCTTGCCTGGCTGCCCTGTGTGGGGGTGGGGAAGCAGGGGAACAGGGGACTTTAGGAGCTGCTGGGTTCTCATCACCGAGGCCCCCACCTGTGGCCAATCAGCCACAGAGTAGAAGAGGTCAGGTCCCTAGCCACCCCGGAAAGGGGCCCCCTGAGCTGGCCTCCCCAGGACTGTGAGCTGGAACAGCTGTGCAGGGCTGGGGCCAACACTTTGGCTTAGAACAGGCAAGCATGGGTTGGGGTCTGCAGCTGCCCCCACCCGTGCTGGAGTCAAGGGTCCTGGATGCCAAGCCGAACCCCCCCCACACCCTCTTGAAGGGAAGGTTTGTAATGTGATCTCAGGCACATTCTCACTCCCTGGAAGTGGGGGAACCTGAGTGGGGGGCAGGAAGGGGTCAGAACAGGACTGCGAGACTGAACTGCAGCAGCTGGACTTGGCCGAGGACTCAAGTGTGAGGGTGGCTGGCTGCCCCAAGCTCCCCTGGGGAAGTGGCTGGGGGAGGGGCCACCCTGGGACCATTTAGATCACAGCCCCCCACCCAGCCGTGGGCACCCATGCACACTCAAGCACATACACTCCCGGTTCCTACCGAACTCCAGCGGGACCAAACCCATCCCCCCACCTTGCACTCATCTGGCAAATCTAACATGAGGGGCCGAGGAGGCAGAAGCTCTGCCACCCAGGGACTAGCAGTCCGGAAAGCATAGCACCCATTTGGGCAAGAGGCTGGGGAGTCTTGAGCCAGCCCTTCTGGCTGCCCCTCTAGTCAGGGCTGGGCTGCGTGCACCCTGGAACCTGCGAGCAGACCCCCAACCCCACCACTTCTTTATTTTGATTTTTTTTCCCAAGGAGGAAGCAATTAAGTAGGATTTATAGGCACTGGGAGATTTTTTTGCTGGGGGGGGGGGTTTGCCAGTTCCTGACAGAGCTGAGGAGAGAGACCAAAAGCCGGGAGAGGAAGAGGGGAGGGAAGAGAGAAAATGAGCCCGAGAGGGAGAGCACGGGCATGTGCGAGAAACAAAAGGACTTGAGAAAAAGAGGCAGAGAGTGACTAAGAGTGAGAGGGAGTGTGAGAAAGAGGGAGAGCGGGCGAGCCTCGCTGGAGAGGGGAGGTGAGCGCTGTTTGCGGAGGGTGTGAGGGCGAAGCGACATGGGCCTGAGAGGGAGAACTCAGGCAGGAGGCAGAGAGGGAGGGAGACAGAGAGACTGTTTATTTGAAAGGCTGTGGCAGCCTGAGGGTTGGGCGCGGTGGCGGAGGCAGCCCCCAGAGCTCAAGTACAGCTGAGGGCAGCACCTCCCTCCTGTCCTCTGGCCCCCCACCCCACGCCAACACACACAGACAGCGGCTGCATTCCAAACCCCTGAGCAGAGATGGAACTGGGGGGCGACACACACCAGGATCGGTCCCTGACCATTCCCAGGATCGGCCCGATTACAGGATGGAATTCCCGCAGGTTCTACTGAGTCTGCAGCCACTCCCCACCCCCACCCAGGACGCCTGTCCTCAGCTTGAGATGGATGGGGAGGGGGAGCAGAAGGGATACAACGTCCCCAAACCTGTATGCTGGTCCAGAGCACTTAAGGCTCAGAACACAGAAAGGGGGAAGCTCAGACAGATCTTGTTTCCTCCAGTCCCCCCCCAACTCCGCAGGAGGGCTCCTTTCCAGCTGTGGGGCTGCCTGCTATCTCTGGTTAGAGACCACGGAGAGCAATTAGGTCACTCCCATGAGTCCCCATGATGGGCTACCCCAGGCGGATTTCAACTCTCCTGGCTCGAGAAAGAGCATTTCCAGCCTCCACCCTTACGGGGGAACTAAGAGCACTTCACGACCTTTTGCCCCAGGCTCAGCAGCCCACGGCCCCCCAGACCATTTTGAGTCCCTGCTATTAGGAGAGTGCTGCGCCCAGTTTGACTGCGGCTAGGGGAGACATTCTTGCCAACTCCTTTCCTTGTAGTCAGGCAGAGCCCTCCACCCTCACCCTGGTTTAGCCATCCCACCAACCAGTAATAGGACCCTACCTTAACCCACGAAGAGAACTAAGGAAGCTGCCTGCTCCTGCTCCAGGGCTGAGATACACTGCCTCTGGGACCCAAGAGGCCAAGGCGGGCAGGAGCCTGGGAAGTTAGCGGGGAGCCCAGCAAGAGTAGACAGGAAGAAATTCCAGATACAGGAATCAGGGAGTATGGATGGGGCAGGTCAAGGCCCCCCAGTTTCCCACTAAGTGGTGTTCTTCGCACATTGTCGGGACTTTCAGAAAACAGGGAAGAAGAGCAATTTTGACCCTGGATTCCAACCTGAGTCCTGGATGCCAAGAGAGAAAAAGGTCCAGAGGTCACCACAACAGCACCAGCGACTCCCCACTAACAACCCAGAAACCAGGGAGCCACCGCCCTGAAAGGTGTATGTGTTGTTTGGAAGGGGGAGAGTTGTGACGGGAAAGGAAGAAAGAAAAGAAAGGTTCTTTTTTATAGAGCTGCCCCCCATCGCCTTTGGGAAAGCTAAGCACAGCTCACCAATGTGGAGGACACAGAGTTGGGGGCCAACCAGACCTGCCTGGGCAGGAATCGCTAGTTCCCCACCCACCTCCCTCGCCGGAGCAGCCGCCGCTCTCCACCCTGGCGGGCCCTTGAAGCTCTGCTGCCGGCTCCATTGGACCCCCGACGGGCGCTGGATCGAACCCCCCCCCAACAACCCCTCTCCCACTCCGCCCCTCTCCACCCGCTGCCTTTGTGAGCCTGGGAGCAGCGCCCGCCTTTCTACCGCCCCGGCAGGGAGAAGGGGTGGGGGGGGCAAGGAGAGATGGCAAAGCGAAAAGCCAGGGAGGCAAACAGGGAAGAAAGACAAATGAAAATGGGAGAAGCCCGAGTGGGGATGCAGGCACTGCTACCCGCCCCAAGCGCCGGCTCCGCTCCGCGTTCCCTCCGCAGCTAAGCAAACGACGAACCTGTGTTCCAGCCTCGTCCCTCACCCAAGTCGAGCTCGTCCCCAGAGCGGCTTTCCGCGAAAACCACCACGTTCCCAGGGGCCCCGGAGGGGGCTGCGTTCTCGCCCCCACCCTGCTCTTAGGTGCGCTGTGAGCGCCCGGACTCCCCAGCTCCGCCTGGTGCGACCCTCTCGACTTGATCCGGGACGTGCGGAGGCGAGGGCCGGGAAGCCCAGGGGTCACAACGCATCCGAGTGCCCCTACCCCGCCCCGCCGCACCCTGCTCTGCCCGCCCGCAGGAAAACATACTCGAAAAAGCCGGAGACAAAATGGGGCGCCGCTCCTGTTCCGAAGACCTCCCCACACGCACTCGGGGGCGCGCGGCCTCACCCCGAAGGAGTGCCTCCCACCCCCGGGGACCAGAGCAGATAAGTTACTCACTTGGGGTTGAGGGAGCTCCAGGATACCGGTTCCAGGTTCTTGGCCAGCGGCGTGGCGAGCCGGCACAGAGCCAACACGACCATCGCCACAAGCCACTTGCCGAGCCAACGCTGCCCAGGCCGGGCCATCTTCCCGGGGACAGGCTGCACTTCGGGATCCCCTGGCGCCTCCTCAGCAAAGCTCGCCTCGCCTTCCCGTGCTGCGCTGCGCTCCGAGCCGCTCAGGCGCCCATCCTCCGCAGCCGCCGGCCTTGAAGTGCTCCCCTCCCGCCGGCTTCGGTGTCGCTCTTCTCCGCCCGGCCGGCCAGGAGGACTCACTAGGCAGCCGCCCCCAACCCGGGCATGGGCTGCGGCCTCCGAGGGCTTGCTCCCCTGGCCTCTTCGCCGCCGCACGAGGTGCGACGGGGGCTCTGCGCCCCCGGGTGATCCCGCCCGATTCCGCTCGGCTCCCCGAGACTGTTCGGGACTCTGCGCCCTCTCCCCGACGGGAGGGCTCGGAGGCCGCCCCGACGCCTCGACCGTCCCGGGGTCGGTGGCCCTGGGAAGAAGTGGGGGTCTCCCCACAACACAAGCTCAGTCTCCGGGCTCCCGACTGGGCCGCCCCGGCACGGGCTCCGTTTCTCCGGGCCACACTGGGACTCCGGGCTGCGCGCCCCCCGACAGCTTCTACTTCAGCGCGGGCCCGGCTCAGTGTACTTAAAAGAGCCGGGAGATGCTGCCGAGCCAGCCAGTCCCATTAGTTTGCGCCTCTGAAGCCTAGGCCGGGTAGCCCGACAGCCCGGTCGCCGAGTCCTTGCTCCACGGCGATTGAGCCGGAGGGTCTGCGGCCAGTGCAAGCCTCACACACCTCCCACTGCTGTCCAGCGCGCATAGACTCCCTCCGCTGCCGCTGAGCTGTCTACTCCCCTGTTCAGGCGAACGCAAGGCCAACCCTGCTCCTCTTAGCCAATAGCAAGCTCCGTGACGGGGTCCTTGCCCCATACCACGCCCCCAGAGCAGGAAGGGGGCGGGATTTCAGGGAGCTCTTAAGGACGCCGCGCTCCTGATGGCACCAATCTGAGTGTGCGGCTCGTGCGGTTAGGGCTGGGTCCGGCTTAGTCCTGTTCCCAGAGCGCTCAGCCCGTGGGAAGTTGGCACTTCTCAAGAGCCGCTGGCCTGCTCTCCTCCCGCGCGTCTGGTCAACACCCCAGCCCACTGACCTGGGCCAGACAGGCCCTGTCCCAAGTACCCGGGGAAAGTACTTCCATTCTCTTTTTACACACAAGAACCCTGAAGTCCTGCTCTGTGCAAACCTCCATGTCAAGGACAGCCTCTCTGCTCCCCGTCCCGTCTCACGTAGGGCTCTGGTGGGCTTTCCTCCTTCCGCCCTCGAAATACACTGTCCGCTTGCCCTTGGACCTGGAGTCTGGAACATAAAAGTTGATAGCAGCAGGAGGTTAAAACTCAGGGAGGGTCAAATATGGGGTCCGGAGGGGGAAGCGAGTTCTTCGCCCCTGCGGACCAGGCCTTCGGAGTCCCAGCTTTGAGGGGGAGCCGTTTGGGACCCCTGGGGCCCAGATTTAGAGTCTTGTCCGAAGGAGCGGGCAAGGCCCCGGGATAGGCAAGCGGGAATGAGAGGGCACCTCAATAATGAAAGACACCTCGAGGGCAAGAGGAAAAGGTAATAGCAGGAGGCTTTTGAAAAAGCAAAAGCGGGTATCCTGGCCCTGAGACGCCGGACTCTAGCCTCGCCCGGCCTCGCCATCTGAGTCTTTGTCTCCCAGCCCTGGCCCATTCTCCCCGCCCCTCCCTGCCTCTTTGCTTATAACTTGGCTCGATCCCATAGCTCAGACACTCCCGGTCCGACCCACTCTCCTTGGTCAGACTCCATCAAACGTACCCACGTGCTAATGTCTCCCCCTGCTTGTCTTCCGTAGCACTGCAGGCGCCTGGGACAAACTGGGAGCTCCCACCCAGAGCATGGCACACACAAGCCTGGCACACGCGCTTGAACACAAGATCTGGGACGGGCTTGGCCTTGGCAAGAACCACCACCCTCTATGGGGAGGAATGAAAAGAACTAGGAGGAAGGTCTGGGTTTGGGGTTGGTTTAGGGACTGCCAAGGATATAAAGTCTTCTGCTTCTTTATGGAGACAATTGGATGAGGAACATTCCCAAAGTGCCCTACCATTTACACAGCGTTTCATGTCCATTATCTTGCTTAATAGGTGACTGAGCTACTGAGTTTCCCACTGGGTCCTCTGAAGATCTCTGTGACTGTAGAGTAGAACTCTATTTTGGGGAAAGTAAAAAGGCTCTTACCTCTAGGTATAGAGCCTTGAGGGTGAGATGGCTCTGGATAGACAGGGAAGACAAGGAGCTGTTTAGGTTCTCTCAGCTCCCAGCTGGTCCCCGCGTGGGGTGTAAGGAGACTAGGATCCCTGAAGTGCACGTGAGGACAGCAAGCCCTGAACGTAGAAAGCAGGCTGCTGCTGACTGAGCGCCTACCATGTGTCAAGAGCCATGTTTAGATGCTTTTCCTTTCACAATCCTTTGAAATGAGTTCCACTAGGGTTTGGAAAGTAAGGCTCAAGAAGTGACTCACTCATCTGAGGTCACCAAGCTGATCAGTCGTGGATCCTGGCGTATCTGCCTCCAAAGCCTGTGCCCATTCCCCATACCGACTTGTCACATTTCCAGCCCCTCCCTGCTTACTTGCTTATTTGATTCATTTCTGGTTAGAAGCTGGTCCATGCCTAGAAAGCAGCAGCCTTCAGGATGGCCAGGACTCTACTCTTCACCCACAGTCCTTCAAGAGGTTACTAGGCCTGGGAAAGTTCATCTGTTTTACTGGCCACAGCCCAAAGTTCTCAGCCAAGACCACTGCTGCCAACCCCAGAACCAGGCTTGGATTCTTCCTCCTGACAGCCAACGTGCCCGGCGCCCCTCAGGAGGAAAGCGCAAGACCAGGTGGGGGATGAGGGAGATGAGGCTGCACTGCCAGACTGGGGAAGTGTGGGAAGACAGAAGCAATTCCTGAGTGTGCCAACACCTAATCCTGGGTGGGGAGAGTGGCAGAGGAAATGAGGAGAGGACTCTATGTCCAGGCCTGCTCCACACGCTGGTCACCCTTGGTCACGGCACAGCCTTTGTGCCTCAACCTGCCCACACCAGCTGCAGGGGCCTCAGTGGCAGAGCTGGGCCCACTCCCTGCCACGGTGACTCCAGGTTCCCACCTCCCGCCCCACCCTGGCGGGGCCCCACACATAGGGATTCAGACCTCTGAAGCAGGAAAAAGTGACTCCCCAGGGGAGCCTGAGAGGAAGTCAGGGTCTGCGGGGCATGGGGGCCCTCTGTTATCCAAGCCCTCCCTACATCACCAGCAGACACCCCCAACCCAAGCCTCCCAGGTCACTGTGTCATCACACACACACGCAGCTGTCAGGATTCAAGTCCACCAGCGCTTTCTGAGCACCGCCTCTGTGCTGGCCTCTGAGCTGCTGCTCCAAAGAGGAGCACCACCAAGCCCTGCCTGCAAGGACCAGCAGGCACTGAAACCAGTGTGCAGGGGCTCCTGGACCCAGGATGCAGGACAGCCTCCGGCAACTGCAGCCCCTCAGAGCTACAGAGGGGCTCTTCTGCGCTCAGCTTCCCGCGCCCACGGGTGGCGGGGAGGTATAAACTTTGCAGCCACAGGATTCCCTGCTTATCAGCTGTGTCTCCCTGGGCAAGTCGCTTCAGCTCTGTGTGCCTCAGTTCCTTGCCTGTGACCTGGAGATCGTCCCGCGTTCACAGAGCCGGTGAAGGGCAAATGAAATCATGCCCACCGCAGTGCTCACCAAATGGAAACTCGCATTCTTCCGCAGAGCCTCCCATGGAGACACTGGTGTCCCCAGTCACACATGTCCTCGCCCGCTCACACGTGCTTTGTGTGCCCCACACACATTTTTTAGCTCCCCTTCTACTCTCACACACTCGCACATGCTCACACGCAAACTCTCGTTCTTTCTCACCTATCCATTCGTTCAGCGCCAGGTGGCAGGCATGGGTCCCGCCCTCGTGGAACGCAGAGTCTAGCCCCCACATTTTCTCGTGTCGCCTGTCATCCACGCACATGCATGAACATGCACACACCTCCTTTCTATTTCTGTGGCCCTTGTCCTTGACCTCTCCCTGCCTGCCCTGCACTCTGAGGCACAGAGAGGTGAAGTGACTCACGTAAGGCCACACAGCCAGGAAGTGGAAAGATCAGGATTCAAACCCAGACCATCTGGCTAAACAACTTGAGCTTCTAATCACTACTCTACACTGCTATCTCAGGGCTCCGGAAAGCAGTGTGTGCCAAGGTGTGGGCTTTGCTGAGCCAGCAGGCCAGCAAAGCCAACAAGTGGAAAAGCAAACTGAACGGTCAGGGAGCAAGACTCCCAGCCGGAGGCCCAGGGCAATGCCAAGTGGCACAACCCAGTGAGGCTGGCAGGCCTTTCTCTAGTCTACAGTCATCTCTGGCCTGCTCGATGCCTCTGCCTGCACTCCTAAAAGACACACACGCCTAGTCCCCACAGGAAGAGGGAGAGCTAGCACTTCTTGAACACCTGCTGTTTGCCAAGCACCACGGCTGGGTGCTTCTACCTGGCGCTACATTATCTCTATTTAATCCTCGCAATATCCCTGAGGTTGGCATTAATAGACCTGTTTTACAGATGAGAAAACTGAGCCCCCAGGCTCAATCCGCCTGCATCCCCTGTGCCCACCAATCGCAGCCTGCAAAGCCCTCTCTTGTTCACCCAGCCGATTGCCACCACCCCCTTCTCTCCTGTTCTTCACTCTGCCCCCCCCCCCCCCCAGCTGAGACTGGCGAGGGTCCCTGCTGATCCCAGGCTGCCCTCCCCCCCATGAGTACTTCACTTTTCCAAGTCGCTCTGTCTCTGGGTCAGTCTCAGGGCAAGCCCAGGGTGGGGCCCAAGCCCTCCTGTCCTTCCTCCTCCCTGCTCTGGCTGCACCACACCCCAGGGCCAGGTCAGATCTAGGCCCGGGGTGGCTGAGATCTAGAAGTCTGGTTACACTGTAGCCACAACAATTTCCAGTGGCTAGGGACAGAGGAGATGGTCCCAAAGGTCAAAGGTTCAACCAGACTCTCCCCCCCACACCCCTCCCGGTCCCTCCACAGCTGCATGCTTGGTTGGGTGTTTCCACTAAGATCACCTTGAGCTGCCAGGGGCCAGCCTGGGTCAGCCTGATGGCAGGATGACACCAGGGACGGGAGGAACCCCTCTCTTCTTGAGATGGGCCTGGTCCCCCTCCCTCCCTCTCTCTTTATCCCCTCCTCGTACACTTTTACCTCTACCCTGGACTCCTAGGCATCCGTCCCAAGCCCTCAGGACCCACACAGGGAAATGGCCTGCCCCCATCCCTGAAAAGAGCCCATAACAGGGCATCTGAGAGCCAGAGCATGACTGGGTGTGCACAGCAGGTGGGCAAGCCTCCGAACAGCAGCTGGGACCCTGGGGGGACCCTACTCGGAGGCCTAATCTTTGGACCCTGCCCTCCTGGGTTTCGCTGATCTGGGCTCAGCTTCCTCTAGCAGATCCCCCCCTCAGCCCAGCAGGAGGCAGCCTAGGTGGGGGGCCCAGCTCGCCTGTTGCTCCCTCACTCTGGTTACCTGGGGAATGTGCAAGGAGGGGCTGGGCCATTCATCACTGTCAAGCACTCAGGAATTCACTGATGGGGAGTAGCAGCTGTCCCCACCTGTCACTGACCCCAGCCTAGCTCTCTATCTCAGAGGCCGGTAGGCCTGGGGAAAGAGAAATGGCATCTTTGCCCAGTCCCGCTCCAGGCTCCTTGGCGAACACAAAGGACACAGCAGGCCCCATGAACACGAGGAATCAAGTTCCCACGGAGGAACACCCAAGCCGAGCAAGCATTCGCACAGACCAGGAGCAGAGGAAAAGGGAAGCTGCTTCCTCAGCTCTCCAGCCCTCCTAGCCCTGGGCCCTCACTAGACTACGAGCTAGCTTCCTTCCTCCCACCCCGCCGTGAAGGCTAAAGGGTCAGATTCTGGACTTTCTCGGCTGATAACCCCAAGCCTACCCGGAGAGAGGCAGTGTGCCTCTGGGGGCATCCTGAGGACAGATAAGGGGCTGGACCCAGCTGGCCAGATGACCCCTGGTAGTTATATGGCACCCAGGGCCACCAACCTCCAGCTGTCCCCCTGAGGCAACCCAGCCAGGATCTCTGACATTGAAACCTGTCTTCCCCACTCACAACTTAGTCCAGCTTCTGGCCTTCAATCAAAAAGGCCCCAGTATGGGCCCAGTTCTTTTCTAAGCCTTTAGTCTCCACTCCAAGCCTCCCCCACCCCACTCCTGCCAGAGCTCCACCTCCCCAGGACTGCCCAAGCAGGGGTTGGCGAGGCTGGGTCCCTGACAGGCCGCGAGTGACAAATCACCCAGCATCTTCCTCGCCAGGAAGCAGCCCCTCAGAGGAACATAAATCTCCCTGGTCTGGCTTGTTTTTCTTCCACAGCCTCTTTCCAGGACGCAGCAGAGCCTACCGTAGCCCCTGCCTCGGGCAGGAGGATGGAGTGGGGGCGTGGGAGGGAACTTTCCTCCCGGGGTTGCTGTGCTGGGCAGAGGTGCAGGAGGCAGCAAGTTTGGGAGCTTCTGAACTAAGAGTGCCTGAGAGGATTCGGGCTCCAAAGACCGGGGAGGGAGGGATGGGATCTTAGAGGAGGTAAAAAGGAGGCATCCGGCAGGTTGTTGAATCAAAGGGCTGGAGTCCCCAAGGCAATGCCTTCCTCGCCCTGGTAGCCTCCCTATTCCTCAAACTCTGTCGCCCTCCAGTGGCCAGCTCGGTACTTGCAGCCTATGAGCCGCCCCAGCAGGGAGCCAGGCTCCCAACAGCCCCACAGGAGGCTGAGACACCACCAGTTTCCGGTGGCCTGGGCTGAGCTAAGCCAGAAACGCCCTCCCTTCTCCCCATCCTCCCTCCGGACACTGGAAATCCAATCTAGCCAGGCCTGCCTCAGCGCCCACCTCCCCTGGGCAGCCTTCCTGGAAGGCCCTAGCCCACAGGGTCTTCTGTCCTTTGAGCTCCATATCCTGTGCCTGCCTGTGATCGTCACTTGGATCTGCATTATTTATGTACATCTCGGCTCTCCCACTGGATACCAGCCTGGCGCAGAAACCACTGACTGCTTCTCCTTTATCTTCTGCATCCAGGCCGAGCCTGGGGATGGGCATAAGGAGGCCCTCGACAAATGCTAATGCTAATGGTGATGACGGTGGTGGTGGTAGTGACAGCTACTATTTACTGTGCACCTACTCTCATGCAAAGCTCATTTTATATGCGATGAGGAAACTGCTGCTCTCAGAAGCCAAGTAATTTAATAATGTCTCATATCCGATAAGCAGCAGAACCCAAGGTTTGATACGTGTCTCTCTGGCTCCAAGCCACAGGCATCTCCGTCTCCCATGTGCCCGACACTGCCTGTATTACTGGAAGGGACATATGGGTGACTCAGTCCGTGACAACGTGGCATGATGTCAGCCACAGCAAAGACCTGTATGCTCCACGGAACATGGAGGGACTAGCTCAGCATTTGTCCTCTTTCTCCTCTCTCCTCATCTCAGGGCAAGTCTGCTCTAGTTTGACCATTTGATAGAAGAAGAGCTTGCCCAGCCCAGATGGGCAGGCTCCCAGATCCCATCACACAAGGAAGCTATGGCCAACTGGGACACTCCTACAGAGAATGGATACCTGAAAAAGTCAAGAATCCAGGGCCAAAGAGAGAGATTCCATCAGAGATTCCTACCAGTCTCTCCCAGGAATCGACATGGGGGAGTTCAGTCCACAAACACTGCTGGCCTCCCCTGAGAGCCTGGCAGGTGCCAGGACCTGAGACTTAAAGAGATGAGAGAGACACCCGAGTCACTTCCCTCACTACGTGCTGTGCCCAGTTATGCAGCTGTCTTAGGCCAAAGACTTTGGAGCAGAGGGCCCACCAGCCCGAACTTACTCTTGTCCTTGGCTTGCCTGAAGCATTCTGCCTCTCTCCAGCCTGGTGACCTTGGACCTTCTCCCCTTCCCCAAGTAAGCCACTCAGCTGAGACTCTCTCAGTCACTCAGTTCTTCACAGTCCTTGGTGAGAAGATTGTCCGCTTAGGCTATAAAGGAAAAGAACCCACTGTGGGGGATCCGAGGTGGTCCCACCCTCCTCCCCTTCCCTTGCCTGCCCCTACCATTTGGGTTCGAACACGGCCCTGGCCTGGAGTTGACAACCCTGGAAAGAGGCAGCATAATCCATTTCCCAGGCACATTCTGCAAGCAGCAGAGCTTGCAGGTTTCAGGTTGGACTTTCCATGGGCACTTCATTAAGGGGTTTTATGGCCAAAGTGGACGATTGGTAACACCTGCTTTTAAAAATGTCCAGGCTGAAATGACCACAGCCAGGCAATAAGGTCCAGGACTCCGTGACTGTGATTCCCGTTTTTCCTCTGGCTGGTGCAGAACAGAACCGCTTCCTGCAGGAGATCTTGGCCCTGCCAGCAAGGCCTCCCGGGGTCCACTGCTGGGCAGGGGCACAGTGGTCTTCCTCTCGGGAGCAGATGTGCCCTTGCCGGACCACTCGGCTCCCACCAGCAGTTGCCAGCCTCCCTCCCAGCCTGGCTGAGTGCTAAGGCCGATGGGCGTGCAAGTACGGCTCGTACCGCGCCACGCAGAACATTTGCACGCCAGGAGCTCATCAAGGAAGATGGGCTCTCACGCTGCCACCTAGCACATAGCAAAACTCACACTTCCAGAAAGAGTGTTTCTGGGAGTCTTGCTGAAGGTGTGTAGTCCAGCAAGCTCTCCTGACACCCTCAATGACCCCTTGGATGAAGTCAGGCCACTACAGTCAGTGGTCTCCAGATGGGCATTGTGGGGGCACACGTAACCCCTGCAGGTCAGCAGAGAACCATGGGTGGGGCAGGGGTGTCACACAGTCCTGAATAGCCTGTGGCATTTCCTGTGAGGGGCGTTGGCTCCTATTAGCTGTCTCTGTGACCTCGTCACATATTGACTAGCCATCTGTATCTTGTCTCTGCTTTGCACATTCATCTCCTTTGCCTTTGTGATTTTTATCTTATTAACTTGTAAGAACAATTTATATATTAAGAACGTTCATTTTTGTGAGACTCTCTGGAGTTTGGAGCACAAATGATTTTTGTCATATTACTATTTTTCAGATTCTTTCTTTTTTTATTGAGATATAATTTATGCACTATAAAATTTGCCCCTTTGAAGTATACAAATCAGTAGGTTTTAGTACATTTGCATACTTATGTAAACATCATCATTATCTAATTTCAGGACATTTCAGCCCCTTCCAAAAATCTCCTGTCTCTTACCAGTCCTTTCCGTTCCTCCCTGTCCGCAGCCCCAGTGGATGTGCCTACTCTGGACGCTTCATAGAAACGGAATCATACAACATGTGGGCTTTTGTGCCTGGATTCTTTCCCTTAGCATGTTAGTGTTTAGGTTCATCCATGTTGCAGCATGTGTCAGTAGTTTGATCCTTTTTATTGCCACATAATATTCCCTCATACGGATATACCAGATAATTTTCATGCAGTTATCACTCTATAAACATTTGGATTGTTTCCACCTTTTGGCTATTATGAATAATGCTGCTATGAACATTTATGTATAAATTTTCTGTGGACATGTATGTTTACATTTCTTGTGGTTATGTATTTTACCTAGGAGTGGAATTGGTGGGCCATATGGTAATTCTATGCTTAACTTTTGGAGTAACTGCAAACTGTTTTGCAAAGCAGCTGTGCCATTTTACTTCCCACCGGCAACGTACTGGGGTTCCAATTTCTCCACATTTTCCCCAATACTTGTTATTTTCTGTCTTTTTAACTGTAGTTATCTTAGTGGGTGTGAACTGTATCACACTGTGGTTTTTGTTTGCATTTCCCTGATAATTAATGATGTTCAGAATGTCTTTATGTGCCTATTGGCCATTTGTGTTTCGTCCTTAGAGAAAAGTCTATTTAAATATTTTACCCAATTTTTAATTGTTTTTTTAAATTGTTGAGCTATAAGTGTTCTCAATATATTATGGATACAAGTCCCTTATCAGGTATATGATTTGCAAATATTTTCTCCCATTCTTTGGGTTGTCTTTTCACTTTCTTGATAGTGTCCTTTAAAACAGAGAAGTTTTTAATTTTGTTGAAGTCCAATTTATCTATTTTCCTGCGCGTTGGTGTTATTTTAATATATAAGAATCCATTGCCAAATATGACATCATACAGATTTACCCCTATATTTTCTTCCCAGAATTTTATAGTTTTAGCTCTTACATTTAGGTCTTCGATCTATCTGGAGTTAATTTTTGTATATGGTGTGAGGTAGAGATCCAACTTCATTTTTTTGAACATGTGGGTATCCTTGTGTCTCAGTACCTTTGTTGAAAAGACTTTCTTTCCCCGTTGAATTGTTTTGGCATCCTTGTTGAAAATCAATTGACCATAAATATGAAGGTTTATTTCTGGACTCTCAATGGTATTCCATTGACTTATGTGTGTGTGTATATATATATCTTTATGCCTGTACACTGTCTTTATTGCTATGGCTTTCTAGTAAGTTTTGAAATTGGAATGTGTGAAGCCTCCAACTTTGTTTTTCTATTTCAAGATCATTTTAGCTATTTGGGGTCCCTTATATTCCATACAAATTTTCTCTTTCAAGATCGTTTTAGCTATTCAGGGTCCATTGCATTCCATACAAATCTTAGCTTATCGAATCTGCGACAAAAAAAAAAAGAGCCATCTGGGATTTTACCTTGAATCTATAGTTCAGTTTGGAGATTAAATTCAAAATACTAAGCTTTCCATTTTATGAACAATGAGTACGACTTTCCATATATGTAGGTCTTCCTTAATTTCCACTAATAATGTTTTGTAGTTTTCAAAGTATGTCTTGAACTTTTTATTAGTTTTTTCCTATTTTATTCTTTTTGATATTATCATAAATGAAATTGTTTTCTTAATTTCATTTCAGATTGTTAGTTGCTAGTGTATAAAAATACACATTTTTGTGCATCGGTCTTGTATCCTACAACTTTGCTTAACTCGTTCGTTACTTTTTTTAGATTTTAGTAGATTCCTTAGAATTTTTTATATACAAGATAATGTTCTTTGCAAATAGAGATAAATATTTATCTCTTCCATTGTTATCTAGATGCCTTTTACATATTTTTCTTGCTTTATTGCCCTGATTAAAATCTCCAATAAAATGTTGAATAGAAGTGGTGAGAGGAGACATCCTTGTCTTGCTCTTGAACTTAGGGGAAAAGAACACAGTCTTTCACCATTAAATAAGATGTTAGCTGTGGGTGCTTTTGTTTTTGTTTTCTTGTTGTTTGTTTTTCGTAGGTGCCTTTACCTGGTTGAGGAAGTTCCTTTCTCATTCTAGTTTGTTGAGTTTTTTTTTTTCATCACGAAAGGACGTTGGATTTTTATCAAATGCTTCTTCTGTGTTTATCTATATGATCATATGGGCTTTGTCCTTTATTCTATTAATGTAGTATATTACATTGATTGATTATCAGAATGTTCAACAAGCCTTGTATTCCAGGGATAAATCCCACTTGTTCAGAGTGTTTAATCCTTTTTATATGTGACTGAATACAGTTTGGACTGTAATTTTCTTGTAATGTCTTTGTCTGGTTTTGCCATCAGGGTAATACTTCACAGAATGAATGGGGAAGTATTCCCCCCTTGTATTAGTCACAGTTCTGCAGAGAAATAATTGGAGACAGATAGATAAATAGATTTATTGTAAGGAATTGGCTCATGTAATTATGGAGGATGCTGAGTCCAAAATCTGCAGAGCCAACGTCCCCGTTTGAGTCCTAAGGCCAGCGGGCTGCTCTAGAACCAGGAAGAACCAATGTTTCAGTTCAAAGGCTGTCAGGCAGGAGAATTCTCTGTTACTCAGGGAAGGGTCAATGTTTTGTTCTGTGCAAGCCTTCAATGATTGGATAAGATCTATCCACACTAGGGAGGGCAATCTGCTTTACTCAGTCTATCTATTTAAGTATTCATCTTATCCCAAAACACCCTCACAGAAACACCCAGAATAACATCTAACCAAATACTGGGCAACCCATGACCCAGTCAAGTTGACCCATAAAATTAACCATCATGAGTCCACCCCGTGTCAACTTGGCACTTATATATATCTCCTTAAACTGTAATCTCCAAATAAAGAGAATAACAAGGTCATAACGCTGTCTGCCATGGCACAACTATCCTGCATACAACCCAAAACACCCTAACCCCTTCCCCAGAAGAGGAGGTAAAATCCTTGAATGATATTTATTCTTCTCCTGATACTCTGTAACTTAAATGCTATGATGTAAAGTTAAAAATACTTAGATACTATTAATATGATACTCAAATATCCCTCTGCCTCTCTCTTATAAGGACACTTGTCATTGGATTTAGGATGCACTCAGATAACCCAGGACGATCTCATCATCTCAAGTTCATTAACTTAATCACATCTACAAAAATGTTTTCTCCAGATAGACAAACAGTCACAGGTTCCAGGATTTACGACATGGCCGTATTTTTTCGGTGGCTCTCATTCAGCTCAGTAGAGTGGATAAGGGGGTGAGGCACAAGGGCCAGAAGTAGGACTGTCATGATGTGTTTGTGTCAGGCACTACTGTCATCTCACGGACACTCACTGAGTGATCACTATGCGCCAGACTCCATGCTAAGGCCTTTACGTACATTATCGCATTAAAGTGGCCCAACCATCTGAGTTGTTACTATTATTACTGCTGTTTGCTAATGAGGAAGTTGTGGTACAGAGGTTAAGTAATTTGCCCACGTTCACATGGCCAGGAAGTGGTAGTGCCCGCTTACTAACTGCCTGACTTCAAACTCAGTATCCCTAACCACAACCCTCAGCCGCCCCCTCGGACAAGCCTGGGCTTTGGGATGTAAGGAGCTGTCGTGAGCCCTGGCTCTGAGGTCAAATTGACTTGGGTTTCAATTTAAGTTCTGTCCCTTATTACCTGTGTGACCTCCCTGAGTTTCTGTTTGCCCTATCATGAACTGGGAGAAACCATTCCTTCATTACATACCTACTATGTGCCAGGAAAGTAACACTTACCTGTCAGGATGCT
The DNA here is from genome assembly GCF_000956105.1 of Propithecus coquereli. Classification (NCBI taxonomy): domain Eukaryota; kingdom Metazoa; phylum Chordata; class Mammalia; order Primates; family Indriidae; genus Propithecus; species Propithecus coquereli. Next base: position 3,492,035 of record NW_012133970.1, read on the forward strand.
GTGCAGACCGAATGAGCTAACGCATGCAAATCTCCTGGCATGTACTACAAGCTTGGCAAAGAGTGGCTGTTGTCATTGTTGTGCAGTTGAAGTTTTGAGACAGACAGATGACAAAGGGGAAAATGGCCAGGAAGTTACTTTTGGAGTGAGGCCGAGATGACATTCCAAGACCTAGGTTGATTCAGATGCCAGAGAGGCAGCGGCACAGGCAAGCAGAAGCTAGGAACCTGGGTCCGGTCACGGAGAAGCTCGCACAGCCCGGTCATGGTCTCTGATCTCGGCCTGCACTTACAAGAGGCGAACACACGAGGGCGTGCCCCTCTCGCGACAGACTGCGGCAGAGACTCCCCGAGAAGGCCGGGGCCGCTGGCTGCTCTCATTTCCACCTCTGGGCAAGCGGCCCGTGACTGCGAGGGAGGCTGAGGGAGGGAGGAGGCACAGGAGATGAACAGGATCCTCTCTGGGACATGGAAGAGTTGACCCACAGGAGAGAGTCAAAAGGGAGGTAGAACAGGCCCCCCAGATTTGCGGGTAGATGGGAAGAAGTTGCAACGCAGGGGAGTGAAATGAACTCTTAGCCCGGGGACCAGGCAAGCATACGGCGTCCGTCCACAATACACGCACACACGCACGCACACACACACACAGAGGAAATATGAGGGAGTCCCAGATTTGGAGAAGGGAGACCAAATACGACATGGGAATGTGTAGCCAGGGGCATTTGGGGACATATAAGATCTCAGTGTTCGTGTTATGATCATGAAAATAAAGACATGAAGTTTCACTGTGTGGAAAAGGCTGAGCTGGTATCTCCAGTGAGAAAGGCCCAATGAAAGCAAGCCAGTCCTAAGGTTAGGAATCTCAAGGAACGTCTAAAGTCTGAATAGCATGGACCTTCAGAATTAAGGGAACGAGAAATGGTAGCAAGATGCACCAGCTTCAGAGTCAGGCACATTCATTTTTGACGTGCTGGCAGAGGAGCCTTGGGCAAGCTGCGTAAATTCTCAGAGTTTGCTTCATCTTTCCAGTGGGAATAATGATAGTGCTTCCAGGTAAAGGTTAAGTAAGATGCTGGGTATAGAAGTGTCTGGCAGACAGCAGGCGCCTGGAAAATGCTGGTTCTGCAGCTGTCCATAAGGAGGTCTCAAGAACCTCCCTCAGCGAGGAACTTTGGGGACCTTGAAACAGGTGGTCCCAGTTGGGGGCAGTATGCTACTGTGGGCATATTAAACCTATATAGGATTGGACCTGCATTAGACAATCTTTAAGGAACCTTCTATCCGTGAGACTCCATGATGAGTCAATCAGCAAATACATAGTGTGTGCCACATAACATACGCAAAGCATTGTAGGAGATACAGAAAGATATTCAGCTCTCATCATTCAGGCCTCGGCTCAATTGCCATCTCCTCGGAGAACTTTCTCCAACCATCCGGACTAAATTAGTACCACTCCTCCAACCCTAGTCATTATTTAGGCTATTATCTTGTTTTATTTTCTTCATAACACTTATCACAGCCTGAAATTGCCATTTTCTTTACGTCATTTGCTCTCTGGCACAAACACACAAAGCTCAGTGAAATTTGCTGAAACGAAATATAAGAAATGGGCCGTGGCATGGAAGAGCGTGTCATCCCATGGGGGAGATGAGAAGGCGTGGGAGCAGTTGAGGACTCATGTGTCAAGGTCAGGAGTTCACTTTTAGCCAAGAGGTGTGAGTTTTAGGAGTTGCTGTGTCTTGAGCCAGGCTTTGGAGGATGAACAGCATCTGAGCGAGTAGAGACAAGCGAGGGCAGGAGAGCGGATGCGTGGCAACAGCAACGGCAGGCCTCGCTGTTCTACCAGCACGTTGCAGGTGTGTTCGTCAGCCCTGCGGTGGAACAGGGAGGAAGCCGGAGAAGGTCCTGGCTGTGGAATGGCGCTCACGTCCCAGCGAGAGGAGACAGAAAAGAAATGAATGAGCAACGAGGACACTCTCAGATAGTAATAAATACTCTGGAGAGGGCGACACAGGGTAAGGGACTAGAAAGGGAGGGACAGTGGGGTTCTAGAGGCAGACATGGCGGTGCCCTTGAAGCAGCTGAGAGTCAGAGTGATAAAAGGAGCCGGCCACTGCGTGAGTCCGCCCTTCTGCTCCACAAGGCTAATCGCACCGCACTCGGCCCTGGCCACCTCTGCTCTTTCCCTGTCCTCCTCTGATCTCTCCTCAGCTCCCTTCTTTCCTTCTTTTGGTCACTCTATTCCTTTTCTGGTAAATCAGTCCAGCCTTTCAAGGCCCCTTTCAATGTTCCTTGTCGTTACCAGTTCAGCAAATCCAAAAGCCCCAAATCAAGCAAGAAAACCCAAGAAGCCTCTCAGAAGGGGGAAGATGTATGGGAGAAGACGGTGAATCCTCACATCTTATTTGTGCCTGTCACACTGGTGAAGTTGAAATAAAAATAGCAACGTGACAGGAATGCTGTGGGGATTAGCCTAGCCAGTACATGGTAGGCATTCAAAACATGCTAATTCCCCTCTTTCCCCTCCTCCTTGATATCTTAAAACATAAACAGCCTGTTTTTAATAATACACATTCATCATAGAATGTATGGAAGGCACCGTGGAGTGGAAGAAAAGAAAAGAGTAATGATCACCTTCACAAATATCCCGCAACCCAAAGTCAGCCACTTGGCAACCTTTTGGTGTATTTCCTTCCAGGCTTTTTTCTATTAAATAACTTTTCTTTTCCTTTCTTTTCTTTTCTTTCCTTTTCTTTTCTTTTCTCTTCTTCTCTTCTCTTTTCTTTTTTTTAAACAGCTTCCTTGAGATGTAATTTAAATGCCACAAAGTTCACCCTTTTAAAGTGTACGATATAATCATTTTTAGTATATTCACAAAGTTGTGCGACCCTCAGTGCTATCAAGTTTTACGACATTTTATCGTCCCCCCAAAATTTTGTGCCCATTAGCAGTCACTCCCATTTGCTTCCACTCCAGCCCCAGCCCTAGGTAACCACTAACCTACTTTCTGTCTCTATAGATTTGCCTATTCTGAACATTTCATAAAAATGGGATCATACACTCTCTGGCTTCACTTAGCGTGATTTCAAGGTTCATCCACGTCATAGTGTGTATCAGTACTTTGTTCCTTTTCATGGCCAAATAATTATTTCATTGTATGGATGTACCACACGTTATTTATTCTTTGAGTGATGGGCATTTGGGCAGTCTCCTTTTGCTATTATGAATAACCCTGGTATGAACATTTTTGTACAAGCTTTTTGGGTATATACCTAGGAGTGGAATTGATAATTCATATGGTAACTGTGTGTTTAACATTTTGAGGAACAGCAAAACTATGTGCATTTCTTTCTTTATGGTTATGGTGATGCTTTAATACAACCAACTGTGCTAGCTTCCTGAGACTTTGTTAGTTGTTTTTTTCATAGTTTCTTAGTAAAAATTATTTTTTTCAATCATCCTTCCAAAAAATATATTCAATTCAATAAGCCATGGGCTGAGCCCTGAGAATACAAACATGAATTAAAGCTGGTCACTGTGGTCAAGGAGCCCACATTCCAGAGGGGGAAGGACACACAACAACTTAAATCCCAGGTGATCTGAGCCATAGTAGAGAGGTGGACAAAGCTGAGAGAGCGGAGCGGAAAGCGGGCAAAATTCCTCCTGCAAGGTGGAAGGGAAAGCTTCCTGGCGGAAGTGAAATTTGCGGAGTCTGAAAGGAAAGTGTGGGTTCATCAGGGAGACAAGGAGGAGGAGAAGGAGCATGCCAGGCAGAGGCAACAAAATGCATGAAAGCACAGGAATGAAAGAGAATGGCACCCAGGATGCAAATGGATTGCTGTGGCCAGAGTTCCAGGTGCCTTAAGGGAAAGCACAGTTAGGACCCTGGTAACGTAGGCTGGGGCCAGATTCTGAAGGGCTTTGAATGACACATAAAGAATTCGTAATTTAACCTGCGTCACTGAGGAGGCTTGAAAGGATTTAAGGCCAAGAGTGGACACGGTTAGAATCACAGGGTTTAAGAAATGTTCTTGAGATCAAAATAATACATATATATGGTTAAAAGTCAAACAGCAGAAATGTTGGTTATAACAACCAACAGTCCCTTGCCCCATCTTTTCCTGTGCCAGACACTCTCCTCCTTTAGCTGTTTCTCCTGGTAATGAGTTCCTTCATTCATCCCTGATGATATGCATAAGCTGCTATTTCTTGATCTATTAAGACACAACCTCTCCTCCTCCTATCTTCCCAATATACACCTTATATTTAATTCCTCCCTTGCTTTTCTGTGTAGCTTTAGACAATATGCTTGTACCTGTATTTCTCATTCTGTCAACTCCAGACAGTAGCTCTTGACTCCTCATTCTGTAATATAAGAGTATCAGTGGCCCTGCTTTCCTCCTCAGCTCCTCTCTTCCGGTCTACATCCCATCTTCTCTCATCTGTACTTTTAATTTTACTTTGTCAAGATTGATGACATTTCTATAAGCATAATTAAATTTTCCATGGTTTCTCTATAGGTGATTTTTAACGTTGAAAATAAACGTAATGGAATTATTGTGGCTATGCTATGAAAATAGAAAATACTTTGAGACAAATGAAAATGAAAGCACAACATACTAAAACTTATAGGATACGGTGAAGGCAGTGCTCAGAGGGAAATTTATGGCTGTAAATACCACATTAAAAAAAGAAAAAAGACCTCAAGTGAACAACCTAACTTTACACCTTAAGGAAGCATAAAAAGAAGAGCAAAATAAATCCAAACAATCAGGAAGGAAGAAGTAATAAAGATTAGAGCCCAGATAAACAAAATGGAGAATAAATTCACAATGGAGACAGTTGATGAAACTAAAACTTGGTTCTTTGAAAAGATTAACAATATTCACAAACCTTTAATTAGACTTACTAAGAAAAGAGAAGACTCAAATTTCTCCAATCAGAAATGAAAGTGGGGACGTTACTACTTACCTTATAGAATTAAAAAAGATTATAAGAAAATACTACAAAAATTTCACACCAATAAATTAGATAACCTAGGTGAAATGGAAAAATTGCTAGCAACACAGACTACCAAACTGACTCAACAAGAAATAGAAAATTAACATCTTAAATTTATATCAATTTAATTTGAATCAATAATAACTTAGCTTTAATAGTGTGTAAGAACTCTGCTGCTATATAGCTCAATCCCATCCCCTTATGTTATTTTCACAGATCACATCTTTATACATTGTGTCTATTAACATAGATTTATGAGTATTGTTTTATATATTTCTCTTTTAAATTATATGGGAAAAAGGAGTTATAGACCAGAAATACAATAATGCTGGCTTTTATATTTATTTATGTAGCTACATTTACCTTTTTCTTAACAAGAGATTCAGATTCAAACTCCTTATACCTTTGTTCTTTATTTCTTCATAAGGCTTCAAATTACTATCTGGTGTCCTTTTATTTTAGCCTGAAGGACTCCCTTTAGCATTTTTTGTTGTACAAGTCTACTAGTGACAAATTGCCTCAGCTTTGCTTATCTGGAATGTCTTCATTTTTCCTTCCTTTTTGAAGGATACTTTTGTTGGATGTAGAATTCCTGGTTGACAGTTTTTTTTTTCTTTCACCACTTTAAATATGTCATCCTACTGCCTTCTCTCTTTCATGGTTTCTAATGAGAACATATATTCTTCTCAAGTGCACGTGGAACGATCTCCAGGATAAACTATATGGTAGGCTATAAAACAAACCTCAATAAATTTAAAAGGACATAAATAATAGAAACTATATTCTCTGACTACAATGGAATGAATTTAGAAAGCAAAAACAGAAAGAAATTTGGGAAACTCACAAATATGTGGAAATTAAACAACAAACTCCTAAATGACCAATGGGTCAAAGAAGAAATCAAAAGAGAGATCAGAAAATACTTTGAGATCAATGAAAATGAAGATACAACATACCAAAATGTATAAGATGTGGCTAAAACAGGGGGTTTTAAAAAAAATTTTTATTTTGATAGATTTAGGGGTTTTGGTTACATTTGGTTTTCCATTCCTGCCATTACTTCACTTAAGATAACAGCCTCCAGTTCCATCCAAGTTGCTGCAAAAGACATTATTTTATTCTTTTTATGGCTGAGTAGCATTCCATGGTGTATATATACCACATTTTCTTTATCCATACCTTGTTTGATGGGCACTTAGGTTGATTCCAAATCCTTGAAATTGTGAATTAAAAAGCAATGTTTAGAGGAAAACCTATAGCTGTAAATGCTTGTGTTAAAAAAGAACAAAGGTTCCAAATCAATACCCTAATCTTTCACCTTAAGACACTGGAAAAATAAGAGCAAACTATATGTAAAGCAAGCAGAAGAAAAGAAATAATAAAGACTAGAGTGTAAATTAACGAAACAGAGAGTAGAAAACGGTACAGAAAAATCAATGAAACCAAATGCTGATTCTTTGAAAAGGTTAATGAAATTGACAAACTTATAGCTAGATTGACCAAGAAAAAAATAGAAATAACTCAAATTATGAAATCAGAAATGAAAGAGAGGGCATCACTACAGACCTTACAGAAATAAAAAGGATTATAAAATAATATTGTGAACTATCGTATGTTAGTGAATGAGACAACTTATATGAAATGAAAAATTCCTAGAAAGACACAAACTACTGAGTGACTAAACAAAAAACGGAAAATATGAGTGGACCTATAACAAGTAAAAATATTAAATTAGTAATTTAAAAACCTACCTACAAAGAAAAGTCCCAGCACAGATGGATTCCCTGGTGATGTCACCCAAACATCAAAAGATGAATTAATATCGATTTTTCACAAACTCTTTGAAAAATAGAAGAGGAGGCAATATTTCCCACTTGACTCTATGAGGCCACTGTTACCCTAATGCCAAAACCAGACAAAGAAATCACAAGAAAAGAAAAGTACAGACCAATATCTCATATGAATATAGATGCAAAAATCGTCACAAAACACTACCAAACATCTTTAGAACACTCCACTGAACAACAACAGAATATATAGTCTTCTCAAGAGCATACGGAACATTCTCTAGGTTAGATCATATGTTATGCCATAAAACAAAACACTAGCAGACCAAATTCAGCAACACATAAAAGATTTATACGTCATGACCAAGTGTGATTTATTGCAAGAAAGCAAGGATGGTATAACATCTGAAAATCAATTAATAGCAATATATCAATAGAATCATAATCAATCATATCAATAGAGTCATATCAATCAATAGAATCATATTAATAGAATAAAAAATGAAAATCCCATGGTCATCTCAATAGACACAGAAAAAAGCATTTGACAAAATCCAACACTCTTTTATGATAAAAACATTCAACAAACTAGCAACAGAAAGGAACTTCCTCAACCAGATAAAGAACATCTAAAGAATACCCACAAGTATTATTATATTTAATGATGAAAGAATGACTACCCATAAGATCAGGAACAAGACAAGGATGTCTGTTCTTGCCACTTCTATTCAGCATGGTGCTAGAGGTTCCAGCCTGAGCAATTAGGCAAAAATAAATAAATGAAGCCATCCAAATTGAGGAAAAGGAAGTAAAACTGTCTTTATTCACAGATGACAAGATCTTATATGTAAAAAATCATAAGGAATACACTAAAAACCTATTAGAACTAATAAATAAGTTAAGCAATGTTGCAGGATACAAGATGAATATAGAAAATAAACTGTATTTGTATACACTTGCAATGAATAACCTGAAAATGAAATTAAGGAAACAGTTGTATTTATAATAGCATCAAAAAGAATAAAATATTTAAAAATAAATTTAACAAAAGAAGTATAAAACTTATACTCTGAAAATTACAAAACATTGTTAAAAAATTAAAGAAGATCTAAATAAATATAAAAACTTCTTGTGTTTATGGATTGGAAGACTTACTATTGTTAAGATGGCAATACTCCCCAAGTTGGTCTATAGATTCAACACAAACCCTAACAAAATCCTCACAACTTATTTCTTCAGAAATTGAAAAATTGATTCTAACATTCATATGAAAATGCAAGGGGTCCAGAATAGCCAAAACAGTCTTGAAAAAGAAGAGCAATGCTGGAGGATTCCTACTTCCTGGTTTCAGAACTTCTACAAAGCTACAATAATCAAGACTGTGTAGTACCGACATGAGGATAGACATATAGATCAATGGAATGGAATTGAGAGTTCAGATTTAAAACCATGTGTCCATGGTCAACTGGTTTTCAACAAGGGTGCCAAGACCATTCAATGGGGAAAGAATAGCTTTTTTAAAAAATTGTGCCAGGACAACTGGATAGCAACAAGAACAAGAATAAAATTGGACACTTACCTCACACCACATACAAAAAGTAACTCAAAATAGATCAAAGAGTTAAATGTAGGAGCTGAAAACTATACAACTCTTAAAAGAAAACATAGGAGTAAATCTGCATGACCTCAGATTTGGCAACAGATTCATATATATGACACCAAAACATAAGAAACACAAGACAAAATAGATGAGTTGGATTTCATCAAAATTTAAAGCTTCTGTGCTTTCAAGGACACTATCAAGAAAGTAGAAAACCAGCATTCTCCAGAATGGGAGAAATGTTTTCAAATCATAGTCAACTTGTACCTGGTTTATATAAACAACTCTTAAAACTCAGTGATAAAGAAACAAATAACCTAACTTAAAACTGGGCAAAGTATCTGAATAGACATTTCTCCAGAGAAGATATGCAAATGGCCAATAAGTACATGAAAAGATCCTCAAAATTGTTAGTCAACAGGAAAATGCAAATCAAATCCACAGTGAGATACCACTTCACACACGCTAGGAACCCCCACATGCTGCTGGAGGAATGTAAAATGGTGCAGTCCCTTTGGAAAACAGTTTTTCAGTTCCTCACGTGGTTAAACATAGAGTTACCATATGACCCAGCAATTTCACTCCTAGGTATATACTCGAGAAAAATAAAAATATACATTCATACAAAAACTTGTTCATGAATGTTTATAGCAGCATTAGTCATAATAGCCAAACAGGAGAAACAACCCAACATCCATCAACTGATGAATAAATTAAGTGTATCCATACAGTGAAAATTTATTTCACAGTAAAAAGAAATGGAGTACCGGCACATACTACAAAACGGATGATCCTTGAAAACATTATGTTAAATGAAAGCAGCTAGTCATACAAGGTCATACATTATATGATCCCATTTATGTGAAATGTCCATAACAGGCAAATCCATAGACATGGAAAGTATATTAGTGATTTCCAGGAGTTGGGAAGGGTGGGAATGAGGAGTGACTGCTAACACAGGTGCAGGTTTCTTTTTGAGATAAGGAAATGTTCTAAAGCTGTCTGTGGTAATGGTTGCACATATCTGTACATATACAGTTGAGCATCCCAAATCTGAAAACCCAAAATCCAAAATGCTCCAAAATCTGCGACTTTTTGAGTGCCAATGTGATGCTCAAAGGAAATGTTCACTGGAGCATTTTGGATTTTCAGATTAGGGATGCTCAATCGGCAAATATGCAAATATTCCAAAATCTGGACAAATTTGAAATCTGAAACACTTGTGATCCCAAGCATTTCAGGGAAGGGATGCTCGATCTGTACTAAAAACCATTGAAATGTGTACTTTAAATTGGTGAATTGTGTGGTACGTAAATTATATCTCAATAAAGTTGTAATTTTTTAAAAAGCTCCACTTAGACCATAAAATAAAAGAAGAGATGATTCACTCCGGCCAATTCAATTAGTGGAAGTTCCATGTACAGAGCAATAGGGAGAGAAGGACGGGACTTGAGAAGGAACTTCAGGACGATCAGGCCTCCGGAGGCTAGAGCTAGAGCCTAAGCTACTGGGGGCCTCGGCAGCAGGAGTTTATAGATATTCCCTCTTAGCCTCTCTTTTCATTCTTTCAGATTTGACTTTCAGTGCCAGTGGCTTTTTTCTAGTTTCCAATTCAGATTCCCTTTTGCACAGAATTTCCTGCCAGACTGCCTTTAGGGCACCACCAGGTGGACTGCCCTTTGGTCAGAAGGCCAACTCAATCCAACTAGCCATGACCAGATAAGGAGAGGGAACCTTGTGGCCTAGGGTCCATCCCTCCGCAGAAGCTGAGGTTGACAGTTCCCCTATGCTCCATGGTAGCTGAGAGGTGAGCAGGGCCAGGTGTACACAGAGGGATCAGCCTAGACCCACGGCTCTGGCTCAAGAGCTAGAGGTCTCAGACCCTGTTCTGCCAGAGATAGGACAAGCGCTCAACCAGCTCTAAAGGGCCTGGGTCCTCAGAGGTCCTGTGATCTTCGTCTGAGCCAGAGGGAGTGAATAGATTTTTGCTAACCCTGTAGTGATGGAAATGGATGTTCACATCCTGGTGTGTCTGACAGGGTCCCTTCAGGAAGCAGATGGCACACTCAAATTGGCCAATTTGAAGGGGCTGCTTCCAAAGGAGTGGTCAGGGAATAAGGAACCCATGAGAGATTGTGCAGTGAGGCCTGGATGGGTGAGGGGAGGGAGTAGTTAGCGGAAACTGGAAGGGGACAGTGTGAGGAGGGGGCCACAGTGACAACATCTGGGAGAGACACAGGCCAGTGTGCTGTGACCCCGCAGGAAGGAAGCCAGGAACACACGCCCTCACCTCATTCTCCTCCATCCAGCTGATCTCCGGCCGTGCTTCCCCACTGGCCACGCTCAGTGAGACCCAGAGGGAGGGTGGCAGTGCAGATGTAATTCAGCAGGTCAGCCTTAGGGGGCACGGAGTGGGGTGGGAAAGAGTAGCAGGTGGATCTGGAGGGGCAGACAGAAGATGTCCAGCGCAACTGATGAGAGCACGAACTGGTTCAAACTTCCTGGAGAAAACATACCGGAACATTAAACAGTGCATCCCGAGCGGAGTACAGTGTGAGCAAAGGGACACTGGCCTGCGAGAGCTTGGAGCTGCAGAGCAGTCATTGAGTCACCCAGTGTGGCTGGGCCCTGCCAGCAGCAGGAGGCAGAGACTGTGAGGGAAGAGGCTGGAAAGATGGGCTGAGACCAGTTGATGAAGGGCCGGTGAGTCCAGACTGAGAAGCATGCTCCTCTCAGCTCCCAGAGTCCTCGCCCTGCCCACCCGCAGCCTTGGCGGCCACAGTCTTTCTATGCCCTCGGGTGCTGTTCGACACACCCAGCCTGGGCTCCACCTCAGAGGCGCCAGGGACAGGCCTCTTCCCGACTGGACCTAGGAGTAAGGTTTGCAGCATCCGGGTGATTCCTCTTCCTTCTCCTCCTCTTCTTACGCCCAGACATGAGCCTCGGGACCAGCCACGTGCACGTACGTGTGCATGTGTGCGTGTGTGTGTGTGTGCATGTGTGTGTGTGTGTGTGTGTATGCGCTGTGGGTAGGGGTGCTGCAGGGGCCCCCGCAGAGCAGTTTGCCCTGGACTCTATGCTACCAAGTTTATTGGGCAACAAGCAGATACTCAGAACATAAGTGTAGATGAGGCCTCAGCCCTAGGGGACGCTCTCCCCTCCCTTTTTTACCAGCTGCAAACCTCAGGTGATCTGAGCAAAAAAGGAGGAAAAGGAAGCTGGGATAGGGGTTGACCACCTCCCAATCGGTCTGGCTCTTCCCCTCCTGCCTTGGAAAACACAGTATTGGGCAGATAAGCAAGAGACTGGGGGTGGGGAGGGTGTGGAGTGGAGGAAGAGGGAGAGGGAAGCGAAGGGGGCTGGGTGGGTACTGGGGTGTGGCCCCACAGGGTGGGCGTCAGAGACACGGAGCCAGAGGTGCAAGAGCTGGTGATTGAACCTGTGCCAGTCCCTTTAATATTGGATGCCACAGAGGACTGCAGAGCATCCACTTGAAGGCTAGCCATAGTAGTCTTTCAAAACATTTGTTCAGCAGACGAGTGGCCGGAGCTCTGGGGTCCGGAGGGTATGCGTCGGGGGCAGCGGCGGAGGGGCAGGTGGCTGAGCTTAGACGCCCCCTTCCCCAGAGCTGTGCTGCTTCTGTGTCATACTGTTTTCTCTTAGCTTTCATTTGAACATAGGATTTTTATTATCTTTTTTAAAAGTATAGGAACCACAGATGCATTTCAGTGTTTTCCTGTTACAGATGAGAGGAAACAGACTCAGGAGAGAAGGGACTTGCCTTCGTCACACGCAGTCAGCGACAGAACAGGAGCCGGGCCATGGCTGTCTGAGGCCTGGGATTAAGGCTTTCGGAAGCTGTTTGAGGATCATATTCACCAGACTAGGCCTCTCTAACCCCAGACATCTACTCTCCCCTCTCCGGTCCGCTCGGATGGCCTGGGGTGCGGAAGGAAAAATGAGGGAAAAAGGAGGGATGGGGAAGGAAGAAAGGAAAGAAGGAGAGAGGGAGAGAAAAGAGGAATGGGAGGAAGAGCTCGGTGCTCTGTGTTGGCCGAGAGGCCATCCGCGTGTCCTGAAAGGCAGGGAATTTGGGGGCCTGGAGGACAGGGAGTATTAGGGAAGCAGGGTTTCCCTGAAAACCAGCGTTTCTCTGGGAGGAACTTGGCTGGACTAGAGAGCGAAACGAGGCAAGACTGAGAAAAAAATCCACCTTGCCCTGAAGCGCTCCAGGCTGAACTCCGTAAGTGGTGTGTCGGCGTCGGGAGCTTTGGCCTCTGACCCTGGCTCCACCACTCACTGGGCATGTGGGGACAAATCGCCGAGCTTCCAGAGCCTCAGCTGTCAAGTGGAGCTGCTAGGCGGTGCCCTGTCCCGTCCCGGGGTGACTGCGAAGCTGGCTGCAGATTAGGGAAGCCCTTGGATTCTCAGGCATCACTTGTGGTGCTGCGAAAGGACTGTCCCTGGCGCCTCTGAGGTGGAGCCCACGGTGGGAGTGTTAGAGTCACCTGGGGAGCTTCGACATCTCCAGATGCCCAGGTCCCAGCCCAGACTCATGACATCAGAGTCTCTGGGGGTGGGACACAGGCATCGATATTTTTTAAAGTTTTCCAGGAGATTACAACGTACAGGCAGGGTTAAGAGTAACTACCCTAGATGGTCTGTGAACAAACACCGTTTCAGGCCTAAACTCCACGGCATAGAGAGACTGTGGCCGCTAAGGCTGTGGGTGGTCAGGGAGAGGACTCTGGTGGTGAGACAAGGCAGTGTTCCAGTGGAGAGAGCACTAGCCTTGGAGTCAGGAGGGCCTCACTCTTCTTCTTTTTTTTTTCTCACTCTGTCACCCTGGCTAGAGTGCAGTGGTGTCATCATAGCTCGCTGCAGCCTCAAATCCCAGGCTCCTCCTGCCTCAGCCTCGTGAGTATCTGGGACTACAGGCATGCACCACCACACCCAGCTAATTTTTCTTATTTTTTGTAGAGACAGGGTCTCACTAGGTTGTCCAGGCTGATCCTTCAACTCCCAGGCTCAAGCAGTCCTCCTCCCTTGGCCTCCCAAAGTGCTGGGATTACAGGTGAGTCACCACTCCCAGCCTTGGTCCTCAATCTTATCCCCCCAGTTGGTAGCACTGTGAGCTTGGGCAGGTCACTTCCCTTTCCCAAAACCGTGGATTTTTGACTAGTCAGATTGTGCATGGGGTGGGGAGAGGAGAATTGATAGCAATCTTCGCTCTATAGAGCTCTAAAACTTATTATGACAACCACTTGAGATAAGGTTTGGCAAAGTACTTCAAAAAAGTCCAAGAAAAACACTAGACCAACTTTAAGGGCTTCTCTTCTCTATCAGGATGCAATCAATCATCTTCATTGTTAGGAATTCCTCCAACACATGAGGGGGAGCAAGAGGGGTTGGAACAGCAAGTGGCCTTTGGGATCCGTGCATCTAATTTGTCCCCTAACTCCAGGAGGGAACAAGGCATAAAGAGAATACAGAGGATAATGACCACGATAACGCTCCCTGAAGTGTGTGTCTGGGCTTTGCATAAGCTAACTTATGGCTAACAGAAAAGAGGCAAGAGACTCCTTATGGGCCTAGCTAGCTTCACAATATCCTCACAGCAACTCTTCCAGATATGCTATGACAGTATACATAACAGATGAGGCAACCGAAGCTCGGAGAGGTGAAGGCTTGGTTTGAGGTCACACAGCTAAAATGTGAGCAGCACATAAAATAAGACCAAGATCACTGAGTTTCTAAACCATCAAAATAAATCAGAAGAGTCTCTTCAACAAACAATGCCAAGAAAACCGAATAACCATATGCAAAGAATGAAGTTGGACTCCTACCTTTTTTCAGATGTAAAAATTAACTCCAAATGGTTCAACAACCTAAATATAAGAGCTAAAACTATGAAACTATCAGTAGAAAACATGGGAGTAAATCTTCATGACCTCAGAGTTGGCAAATAATTCTTAGATTTGACACCAAAAAGCATGAGCAATAAAAGAAAAAATATATAAATTGGACTTCATCAAAATTAAAAACTTTTGTGCATCAAAGGGCATTATGATGTAAGTGAACAGATAACCTACAGAATGGGAAAACGTTTGTGAGTCATATATCTGATAAGTGTTTAATATCCAGAATATATAAAGAGCTCTTACAACTAAAAAACAAAAAGTCAAATAACCCAATTCAAAGTCGGGCAAAGGACTTGAATAGACATTTCTCCAAAGAAGCTATATAGATAGCCAAAAAGCACATGAAAATATGTTCAATATAATTAATAATTAAGGAAATGCAAATCCAAATCATGATGGGATACAACTTCACACCCACTAGGATGGCTATAATAAGAAAAAAGGAAAATAACAGTTGTTGACAAAGCTATGAAGAAATAGGAACCCTCATACATTGCTGGTGGGAATGTAAAATGGTGCAGCCGCTGTAGAAAACACTTTGGTGGTTCCTCAAAAAGTTAAACATAGAATTATCATATGACCTAGCAATTCCACTTCTAGGTGTATTCTCAAAAGAATTAAAGCAGGTACTCAAACAGATACTTGCTCACAAATGTTCATAGATGCACTATTCACAGTAACCAAAATGTGGAAACAACTCGAATGTCTACCAACGGGTGAATGAATAAACTAATTGTGGTATATCCATAGAGTGAAATATTATTCACTCATTAAAAGGGAATGAAATACTGATACATGCTATAACTTGGACGAACCTCAAAAACATTTAACTAAATGAAAGAAGCCAAACACAAAAAGCCACATGTAGGATTCCTTTTGTATGAAATATCCAGAATGGGCAAATCCTAGAGACAGAAAGCAGATTAGTGGTTGCCAGGGAATACCGGGAGAGGGGAGTGGGGAGTGACTGCTTAATGAACATGGAGTGTTCAGGGATGGTGCAAAGGTCTTGAAACTAGAGAGAGGTAGTGGTTGTACAACACTGTGTATGCACTCAATGCCACTGTGTTGTACACTTGAACGTGGTTAATTGTATGTTATATGAATTTCACCTTTAAAACATCAGAAGAGAGATCACTGCTGCCATCTGTAAACACAAGACATGCCACCCGAGCAGTCGACTGCCCAGATCCAGTATGAGGAGGCCTCTGCAGCATAAGCAGCGCATTTTCTATGTTCTCTGAGCTTAGCTGATAACCAACAGCATCCGCGAGTTGCAAATAGTGTCCCCTAGTGAATCGATCATGTTATATCCCATTCACAGTAGGAAAAGGAGGGCCTCCCCAACTCCATGACTTTCACTTTTCTATTGGAACCCCAATTTTTTCGAGGTACCCACCCTCCTCCATATAGTTATATGCTTCAAGAGGTGGGTTCTGATTGTTTTAACCCTATTGTAGAGGCATCAACTCCTGGCCTTTGATTGGCTTCAGGATGGGCATGTGACACAGTTCAGGCTAATGAGATCCCTTGGGAAGCCCGCTGGGGGTGCTTCTGGGAAAGCTTTCCTTGCTTTAAAACAGAGCTATAGGCCAGGCATGGTGGCTCACGCATATAATCCCAGCACTCTGGGCAAGGGAGGAGGATCGCTTGAGCTCAGGAGTACGAGACCAGCCTGAGCAAGAGCAAGACCCCATTTCCACAAAAAATAGAAAAATTAGCCGGGTGTGGTGGCGCGTGCCTGTAGTCCCAGGTACTCGAGAGACTGAGGCAGGAGGATCGCTTGAACCCAGGAGTTTGAGATTGCAGTGAGCTATGACGACGCCACGGCACTCTAGCCCAGGGGACAGAGTAAGACTGTGTTTCAAGAACAAAAACAAAAACAGAGCTGCATAGGAAGAAATGGTCTCTCCCTTCTGCTGGGCCGATACCAGAAGGCTACCCAGGCAGTGGCAGCCATTCAGCAACCAGATTGAGGATGAAGCCTTCAGATGGATCAAGGAGGCGCCAAGAGAACTACAGGGAGGCGGATTCCGAAATTGGCTTGATACACGCCCTCATCAGCTGCAGTATGTCGAACAAGGGCCAGCCACAGCTATCAAGTCCTAATCCCTGGAAAAGGGGTCTTTGCAGATGTAAATCTTGCTACACTGTTGATGCAGCCAGCCATAAGATAATGGCAGACCCATAAGAAATGAAAGTTCCCAGCTCTCTACCCCCACTTTTTAATTGAGAGAGAAAAACTTTTTTTTTTTTTCCCCTGGCAGAGCAAGAAAAGCCTTGAAGCCAGATGCTGGCCTCTGGCTCTTCCTCTATTGCTATCTCACCAGATGGCTTTGGGCTGGGGCCTTCCCCACTCAGGGTCTCATTTTTCCCATGGCTATAAGAAGGAGGGTGGTCAAGAAGAACCGGACCATTCTAGGAGTCTAAGAGACCTTGAGTCCCAGAAAGGGAAGAGCCGTTTCCACAGCAGATTCAGAGGTGCCCTTCACGGAGCCACCTCCCAGAGATGTGGGCCCGGGTCTCGTCCAGCTCCAGCTGCCAGGACATGGTGTAGCTTTGGGTTTGGCAAGCAGACAGCTCTGACCCCGTTCTCCAAATCAATCCATCTCTCCCTCTCTCTCTCTCTCTCTCTCTGTCTCTTCCCCTCTTCAAGGAACAGATTGGTCCAGCCCTGTTGCTCAGAATAGACCAGGAAGTCCAGCCTCTTGACACACAAACCCGTGAATGAAGGATACTTCCAGGAAGCCTATTTGCTAATAGCCCTTTATGCAAGCTTGTCAGTAGCTTCTAATTGCCAAGATTTCTTTCCTGGATGTTTCTATTAAAAAGACATAATTTGTTTAACACCAGGCAGGATCCAAGTCCTGGGAGCTTTGGAGGTGTTTCTAACATTCCACTCTTATTCTCTTCTCTTCTATCTCCCTCCCCCTTTCTCTTCTTTCCTGGGTCCTCTTTTCTGTTCCTTGTAAAAATGTCCTTGGCATCCTTTAAAAAAGAAAGCCCAGCTGGCCCAGAGTTAGTCAGTGGAGGGAGACTCCACATACGAAGATAGGTGGCCAACCCTGTCTGCTGATACTCACCGTCCCAGGACCTCTCACTAATGTCTGCTGCCTCTACTGTCCCCGGACTCCGTACACACTGGCACTACCCGTTTAATGCTTTGGACCCTGGCAGGTAGCCAGGGCCTTTCCCTTAATCCCCTGCCCTCCTCCTGGAGTGTGTAGCTAAGACTTTCCTACAGGCACATGGATGCTCACAAGGAAATAAACACCCAGAATGACAGGAAACTACGTCACCTGGCTTACAAAAGAAGCCATCCTCAAGGTCCATTCCAGTGTCATCCCAGCTCCTGGCCTGCCTCCACAATGCAGGTGCCGCCCAGAAACCCAAGGAAAGCTTGCACCCCTTTCTCCAGGGTCCCATCTCTGCCCTGCTCAGCTGATACTCTCAGTCAGTCACTCAACAGGCATGAGCTGAGCCCCTCTCAGGCCAGGCCGAACGCTGGGGACTCTGGGAGAAAGCAGTTGCAGTCCCCGCCTTCCAATGATACTTGTCTGGTTGACAAGACAGGCACGGAACCCAGTGACGCCAACGCAGTGGCATCAGTGCTGTGTGAGGAACGCACAGGGGCACCGACCCCAGGCTGGGACTGGGGAGGAAGATCAAGAAAGGTCCCCAGGAGCAAGTGAGGTCCGACTTGAGAGCTGCAGGAGGAATAAGAGCTAACCACAGAAAGGACGGGGGCACTCCGAGCAGAGGACCTGCACATTCAGAGTCCAGGAGGAAAATGAAAGCATGGCATATTCCAGGAACGGCAACGAGCTGGATGCGGCTGGAGCAAAGAATGTGAAGGACCACGAGGCACGTGGGCAGGGCAGGGGAACGTCAGATTTTATCCCAGAGGCCTGAAGGAGACTTTGAAGAGCCAACCTGGACTCTGGTCCCACGGCAGAGGGGAGGAGTGGCCCTGGAGAGCTACACAGCCAGCTCACGTGGCAGTGCGACCTAGACATTAAACACCAGGCTCTGTAGCCAGACTGCCTGCACCAGAAACCCCGTTCTACCGCTTAATGCGTGAGTGACCTTGGACAAGTTCCCGAACCTCGCCAGGCCTCAGCTTCTCCATCTATAAAATGGGGTAAGTATAGTACCAACCTCGCCGGCAGCTGTGAGGATTAAATGAAATAAGGCATGCAAAGCACTGGGCGCCGGGTAAGTACTTGATACAGAGTAGCTATTATTTTTTTATTTTTTAAACACGTAAAGCTCTTACTATGTGCCAGACACTGTTCTAATTATTAACTAAATATTAGCTCATTGAATCCTCACAATGACCCCATGATATATATAGTATTATTGCCATCTCCATTTTACAGATAAGGAAATTGAGGCACAGGGAGGTTAAGTAATTGGCCCCAAAGCATGCACTGACAGCCAGGATGCAACTCAAGGGGTCAGCCTCTACAGGCTGTGCCCATGGCCACTAGACTACATGACCTTAAAGCCACCCTCAGTGCCATCTAGGGAGCGCCACAGAGATACCCACTTTCAGCTCCGTGTTTACCTGACAGCCTGAAGTAGTTCTGTCTTCCCTCGGGGCCTGCCACGAAGAGCCAGACTTAGTTTGCACTGGATTGGGAGGGGGGCAGATTCAGTGCTGAGCGATACTTCATAAATGTTCAATGGATAATGTGAACAATTTGGGTAAGACATCAGGAAGAACTTCCTGACAGTGAGAGTTGTGAAAGACAAGTGGAGGGAGCTCATCTGCCTGGAGACAGAGGGAGGTTTGGGGGTCTTGTGAGCCCACAAATCAGAGGAGATACCAGCTGGCCCCCAGAGGTGGCTCACTGCCCATTGGGGATGGGGGCAGGGTCTATGCTCTCCTGCAGCCTCTCAGAGCTACAGCACTAGGGACAATACACGTGACTGCTCAACCCAGAGCCTCAGAAAGTTCCCTCAGGTCTCGGGTAATGTGGCGGTCCCGTGAGTACCCAGGCCCTGCGGCAGCTCAAGGGCAGTGACAGCTGGCTGGGTGGAAGGAGCTGCCAAAGCCTCTGGGAAATGAGACCAAGAAGGCCAGTGGTGCACCTACACCGGAACCGAGTTCCTGCAAGCGCGGAGGTCAGGCTGCAGTAGACCCTCCCCCGAGAACAAGAGAAGGCTCTGTTTGGACCAGTGATGTATGCGTGTGTGCGTGTGTGCGTGTGTGTGTGTGCGCGTGTCAGGGCAGTGGGGCAGAGGTGAAGGACAGTGCCTGTGCCAGGCCAATCCCCTCCAGCTGCAGAGCCAGCGTGGCCGGTGGGTGCCCATCACCAGTGAAGCAGGAGCGAGGCTGTGGAAGGGTCTTGTGTGAAGACTTTTGAGCTCTGGAAAGAAGAGGTCCCCTCCCCACATAACCTGGCAGGGCCTGGCCGGAACGAGGGGAATGTGCACCGCTAGCCTTGTCCCCTGCCAGGGTGGTCTGTTTAGAAGGCCCAGCCCGGGGAGCTGTCTGGGCCACCACCTCATTTCAGCCTAGAGCCCACTGCCCTCCTGTCTCCTTGCTCTCCACGGCCCCAGCACATGGTGTCCTACAGAGCCGAGCTGGAGAGCCAGGCCCTGTCTCGTCCGCGTCCCTGACAGGCTGCCTTCTTCCCGTACCAGGTAAGTGCCTGAGGACAAAGACATTCCCGGCGCCCCGCAGAGGGCAGGAGGAGCTGCGCCAGCCCACCCGCAAACCCACACAGGCCCTGCTGCCCCTGCTCGTCCCGCTGACCGCGCGTGGCACTCGGCCCTGGGGTGTGTGGCTGGGCCAGGCCCACGTCTCGGGCACTCCATCCTGTCCGTCTCCAGGACCGTCCAGCACCCTCCAGCACCGTCAGCTCCCCCTGCTCCTAAACGAGCAGCTCGCCCCATCCCCACATTTTGAAGGGCGGTCAGGGCCTGCATGCTTTGCCCTTGCTCCAGAACTGGCGTGCCCAGCACACAGCCGGATTCCGGCACACGCTGGGTCACCGGGACACCCCACCAGCCAGGGCTACACAAGCAGGAGATGAGACGGGGAGAGGATATGCACTAGAGACTCCCGCGTGGCTGTGTGCGTGCACCCGCGCGTCTTTGTGCCTGGGGTTATTTTCTGTGCCACACTGTGGACACATTCCCGTGAGCCCTGTGTCTCCATGCATGACCATGATACAGCACATCCTAACACTGGCAACCTTTGGGGACCATTCGGCTGGAGCCACTGCACGAACTGTGCCCAGCTGGCTGCATCCCAGTGCAAAGTCACCATGTTGTTACTGTCAGGTGACGGCTCCTCTGACAGCCCTGAATGGCCCCCTCACTCCAGAACTCCAGCAGAGCCAGGGTCACCAACAGAGTGGAGCAAAAGGGTGAGGGGAAGATGTACTTTTCAAATAGCACTGGTTAATAATACTCATTTTTTAAAAAGCTGAAAGTTTAACGGTTTAATTTTAGGCCTTGTAAAAATCTCTTTGTGTCAAAACCACCCCATTAAAGCAGTCAGAACAAAATGTTCCTGGTATCCAAATGGATGCATCAAAGCTGCCAGGTCAAAATGTCACCCACCCGTGCGTGGCTGTGTGTGTGCGCCTCTAAGTGAGTACATGAGGGTCACCGGCTACATGTTGCCTGTTATGAACATTTGGGCCCTCCCAGGTCTCTGTAGGGGGCCTTGTTCAGCCTACACCATGTGCATCTGTGTGGGGAAAGGTGTCCATCAGCATTGCCCATAGAAATGGCTTGGCAAGAAGTTGTCACCTGCGATCTTGACTCCACACTTTACCAGGGTGAGGAAATGAAGCTGATCCACAGGGAGAAGAGCTGCTATTTGCACCTTCCTCTGGCCCAGACCTCTCCCCACTCTGTTTCATCCTGCCATCAGTCCAGCCTTTCCAACAAAGTCTCCGTAGCGGGAAGTCATAAAATGCTCCCTGAAAGGAAAGGAAGCCTGGGGGTGGGCCTGCCCCGGCTGCAAACCCTGTTAGGAAGAAATGCCTTGAGGACTGTGGCTTTCACAGGACCCCAGCCTTTCCAGGCTCCAGGCTGGAGACAGGCCAGGATGCTGGCATTGTGGGCGGTCTGGAGGAGCCAGGGCTGGGAGGCTGGAATAGGGCTGGGCTGCGGAGAGTGCAGAGACCAACTCAGGGTGGGACTGGGCTGATCAGGGAAGCTCAGTCCTGGGCTGTGGCAGGCTTCAGGGCGCACTGACTTGGCCCAATTCAAAGATGAGATGGGCCCCACTGCCATGGCCATCCCCCTGCACCCTTGCTATGGGTGAGACTCTCATTTTTCTTGCCTGGACAATGGGAGTAATCTCTCTCCTGACCTCCCTGCCACTCCTCTCCCTCTCCTCTGTGCACGCCTGTGCGTGTGTGAGTTTCTGTGTGCACACATGAGCACACACATGTGTTGCACGTGTCTGTGGGCATGTGGGTACATGCATAGGCCTACCTGCACGCAGCACAGGGACAGGGGTTTCTTCCCAGAGAGCAGGGGCCCAGAAGTCCCCAAGTCCAGCTCCTGGGACTGATGGAGGGGTGGAGGGCAGACCCTGCTTCTGCTCCCTGGACCCTGTTTCTACTTCCACAGAGTCACATAGCTCACAAGCAACGGAGTTCACAAGACTCCCGTGGCTCCTGATTCCCAGAGCAGCGTTTTCCACTCCCCTAGAGCAGAGAGAAGAACCTCCATCCTGCCAAGCTCACGGAGCATTCGTGAGGCCCACATGAGCCGGTGGACGGAGCAGTGCTTGATTGGGTGTAAAGGGCCATGCGGCCGTGAGGAATGATTCTTCGATAGTGTGTCTCCCTGGGGGGTCTGGCGGAGTGCTGCGTCCCCAGAACGCACTCAGTCCTGTCTGCTTGTCACCTTCTAGGTACCTGCTGAGCAATTCTCGCAGCCACATGCCTGCCCCGTGCGCCTGCACCCAGAGCCCTAAGCTGAGCTGACAGTGGGAGCCGCTCTTCAGAGCTGGGAATAGAGCTGTGGGCCACGCAGTCAGCTCCTCCTAGCCCTTTTTCTTCTCCCTTCCTCTTCTCACCCTTGCTCCCTGGCTCGACGGACTTTTTCTTTATCCCTTCATCCACCAATAGACATACAGGTTGTTTCCACACCTTGGCTAGTGTGAATAATGCTGCCGTGAACATGGGAGTGCACACACCTCTTTGAGATCCTGATTTCAGTCCTTTTGAAGATGCGCTCATGGGATTGCTACATGATGTAGTAGTCCTATTTTTGGTTTTTTGAGAACCCTCCATGCTGTTTTCCATAATGACCGCAGCACTTTACATTCCCATCAACAGTGTACAAAGGTTCTGATTACTCCACATCCTCACCAGCATTTATCTGTTTCAAAAAGAATATCCATTCTAACAGGTGTAAGGCACTATCTCATTATGGTTTCAATTTACATTTTCCTGATGATTAGTGATGTTGACCATCTTTTCACATGCACGGTGGCCATTTGTTTGTGTTCTTTGGAGATGTCTATTCAAGTCCTTTGCCCATTTTTAAAATCAGGATGTTTGGGGGGTTTGCTATTGAGTTATGAGAGGTTTTTTGTACATTTTGGGTAATAATTTCTTACCAGATAAATGGTTTGCAAATATTTTCTCTCCATTCCAATTTCACTTTTTTGATGGTCTCCTTTCCTACGCAGCGGCTTTTTAGTTTGATGTAGTCCCGCTTGTCTATTTTTGCTTTTGTGGCCTGTGCTTTTGTTGTCATATCTAAGAAATCATTGGCATGACCAATGAAAAGAAACTCTTCCTCTGTGTTTTCTTCTAGTTTTCCCAACACCATTTATTGAAGAGACTGGATATCCACATGCAACTATACACAATTTTGAGTTGATTTTTGTGTATAGTATACGATAAGGGTCCAATTTCCTTCCTTTGTATGTGGATATCCTGTTTTCCCAATACCATTTATTGAAGAGACTGTTCTTTCTCCATAATGTATTCTTGCACCCTTGTTGAAGGTGAGTTGACTATATATGCATGGGTTTATTTCTGAGTTCTCTATTCTGTTCTATTGGTCTGTGTGTCTTTATGTCAGTACCATACTGTTGTAGTTACTGTTGCTTTGTAATATATTTTGAAATCAGGATGTGTGATGTTTCCATCTTTATTCTTTCTCAATATCTCTTTGGCTATTCTGTGTATTTTGTGCTTCCATCTGAATTTTAGGATTTTTTTTTTATATTTGTGAAAAATACCGTTGGAATTTTGATGGGGATAGCATCGAATCTGTAGATCCCTTTGGGTAGCCTGGACATTTTAACAATATTGAGTCTTCCAATCCTCAAACATGGGATGTATTTCAGCCTATTTGTTGCTCCTTTAATTTCTTTCACTGATATTTTGTAGTTTTCAGTGTAAAAGCCTTTCACCTCCTGAAGTTTAATCTCAAATATTTTATTCTTTTTGATGCTACTGTGAATGGGATTGTTTTCTTTATTTCCTTTTGGGATAGTTCATTGTTAATATATAGAAACACAACTGATTTTTATATGTTGATTTTGTGTTCTGCAACTTTACTGAATCTGTTTATTAGTTCTAATAGTTTTTTGGTGGAGTCTTTAGTGTTTTCTACATATATAAGATCATGTCATGTGCAAACACAAATAATTTTACTTCTTCCTTTCTGATTTTAATGCTTTTTATTTCTTTCTCTTGCCTAATTGTTCTTGCTAGAACTCACAGTACCATGTTATATGGAAGTGGTGAAAGTGGGCATGATTATGTTGAAGTACATTCCTTCTATACTTAAACTGTTGAGCATTTTTATCATAAAAATGTGTTGATGTTATCAAATGCTTTTTATCATCAACTGAGATGATTATGTGGGTTTTATCCTTCATTTTGTTAATGTGGTGTATCATTTTGATTGATTTGCATATGTTGAACCATCCTTGCATCCCTGGGATACATTCTACTTGATCATGGTATACAATCCTTTCACATGCTGTTGAATCTGGTTTGCTAGTATTTCATTGAGGGTTATTGCATCTATGTTCATGAGAGACGTTGGCCTGTAATTTCTTTTCCTGTATTACATTTGTCTACCTTTAGTGTTGGGGTAATGCTGTCCTTGTAAAATAAGTTTGGAAGTTTTCCCCCCCTCTTCAATTTTTTGGAAGAGTTTGAGAATGATTCATGTTAATTATTCTTTAAATATTTGGTAGAGTTCCCTAGTAAAGCCATCTAGTCCTGGGCTCTTCTTTTTGGGGAGGTTTTTGATTACCGATCCAATCTCCTTACTTGTTATTGGTATGTTTGATTTTTCTATTTCTTCATGATTCAGTCTTGATAGGTCGTGTGTTTCTAGGAATTTATCCATTTATTATAAGTTATACAGTTTTTGGCATACATTTGTTCATAGTAGTCTCTTATGATTCTTTTTTCCCCTGTAGCATCAGTTGTAATGTCTTCTCTTTCATTTGTAATTTTATTTGAGTCTTCTCTCTCTTTTTGTTAGGCTAGCTAAAGGTTTGTCAACTTTGTTTATCTTATCAAAAAACCCTCAATTTCATTCATTTTTTCTACTGTTTTTCTAGTATCTATTTTGTTTATTTCTACTTTAATCTATTATTTCCTTCCTTCTGCTAACTTTGAGCTTAGTTTTTTCTTCTTTTTCTAGTTCCTTCAGGTGTAAATTTGGGTTGTTTATTTGAGATCTTTCATTTTTTTTAGTGTAAATATTTACTGCTATAAACCACTGTCTTAGTACTGCTTTTACTGTATTCTGTCAGTTTTGGCATATTGTGTTTTCATTTTCATTTGTCTCAAGATATTTTCTAATGTCCTTTTTGATTTCTTTGTTGACCCATTGGTTGTTAAAGAGTATGTTGTTTAATTTACACATAGTTGTGAATTTTGCAGTTTTCCTTCTGTTATTGATTTCTAGTTTCATTCCATTGTGATCAGAAAAAAATATTTGGTATGAATGTCAATCTTCTTAAATTGTTAAAACTTATTTTGTGACCTAAGATGTGATCTGTACTGGAGAATGTTCATGTGCTCTGGAGAAGATTGTATATTCTGCTGCTGTTGAGTGGAATTTTCTTTATATGTCTGTTAGGTCCATTTGTTCTATAGTGGTGTTCAAATCCAGTATTTTCTTATTGATCTTTTCTATGGTTGTTCTATCCATTATTAAAAGTGGGTTATTGAAATCTCCTATTATTATGAGTGGCTGTCTATTTCTCCCTTCAG